>NW_027062736.1:0-166603 GCF_032884065.1 Artemia franciscana | reverse complement strand
CATTTAAGGTTTGTATTTTTATTATGTTTCGTTGACTATTTGCTTTTTCATTCTTCTTTTTGCACTAAGGAGTTTTTGCTAAGCGGAGTTCTCGTCTGCAATATGTGCAGATTTTTTTTTTACTCTTCACTGGCCGCAAGTTATCACGCCCCATGTTTTTTGTTTTATCAGAATGAACTTATACTGAACAGTGTTGGGTAAGTGCTCTATTCTGAAGTAAATAAAGATCAAAACAAATTTTATAAATTTTTGACATCCGGCTAGGTATGATAGGTTGAATACAAGAACTTATTGATAAGTTGTTTCGACGGAAAAGCTACTGAACTATATGGACAGTTTACGTAATTAGAGGTGCATTCCAGAAAAAAAAACATATCAAACCCAAAAAACCCATGACATATTAGCAGGTAGTGGACGGGGTTTATGGTTTAATAATCTGTCTAAGAGATCAAACCTTCCTCAGCATATTGAAACAATACTACAAAATTATTAAAATGAGAGGGTACAGGATTAAAAGAAGTTTTCTTTCGGTAGCAGAGTCTTTTTTAACTAATCAATTTAGTATCTAAGAGTTCTACACAACAAAGAAAGCAGTTTCTATGAAAAAAGTATTCATAAGTTTTGGAACCAAAACAGATTGATTAGTTCCATTTCGAAGATTTTTTTCAAACAGTTCGTGGTAAAGAATTGTAAGTAAGGAGCGATGTGGCTCAATAGTAACCCAAACTCTAACAAACAGAGTCTTTATAACAAAAGGTACATTAAAAGAATCGAATTTTGACACTTATTCAAAATATGTAAAATTCATCAAATTTAATTACACCCATCAAAAATTACGAGCCGGAGAAAATTAGCCAAATTTGCAAAAAAGGGGGAAATCCCCCCCCCCAAAAAAAAATCAAGCAATCTTAATGAAAATGAAACCGCTGGACTCAGCATACCAGAGAACTGTAGGCTACTATAGAGTTTTCAAACTTCTATGAACAAAAATGTGGAATTTCGCATTTTTTGCCAGAAAAAAGTTCACGGATGAGTGTTAGTTTGATTTGTTGTTGTTGTTTATTTCCAGGGGTGATCCTATTGAGCCAGTGATCATAGGAGATCGGAAGAGGGCTCATTTGATCGGAAATAAAAAGTTCTAGTGGCCATTTTAAGTGACGAAGTCACCCGATCAAAATTTTGAGATACTCGTTTTTTTTTTTCAGAATAGTCGGAAAGTCTAATAACTATATCTTTGAGAATGACTTAACCCCCGGAGTCCTCAGAGGAAGGGCTGCAGTTTATGAACTTTGCCCATCGAATTATATAGACTAGTATTGGTTATTGGGAAGTATATAGACGTTCTCAGGGGGGGGGGGATTTTTTCTGATGGTGGGAAGAAGGTCACGTGGGAGGATCTTTGAATTGAGAAATTCATTATGGGGAAAGGGAATTTCCCATGGAGGGTGAGCCGAATTTCCCAGAATTATTTGAAAAAAAAAGATCGGAAATAAAATAATAAAACCAATTTTTTCAGCTGTAAGTAAGGAACAGCATTAAAACTTCAAACGAACAGGAATTATTACGTATATTAGGGGATGGTTCCCTCCTTACTACCTCATTCTTTACGCTTAAGCTTTTTTTTGAACTTTTAAAAGAGCTTAGGGTAGAAAAATAGGGGGAAACAATTTAAAAAAGCCAGTAATTTCTGTTCGTTTTAAGTTTTAATGTTGCTCCTTACTTTCCTTTAAAAAAAACTTGTTTTTTTTTATTTAATTTAGTACAAGGATTGAATTTAGGCTCTAAAGAAAACCAAGTTTTTTTCAAAGACAGAGACTTGTTGTCCCGAAGTTTTTAGGTTGCTGTGAGAGATAGAAATATGCGCATTTATATGTTATCCCGAACACACTCAAGAAGTTTGTTCGGTCTGATCTGAAAAAACTGGTTTGTCTCTCTACAATTGGTTATAATTAGCTTAGTCTTAGTGAGAAAAACTATGATGCAGGAATATTTTAATTAAATATTGAATACATAAAGGTGGTTAGGTATTTAATATAATGTGGTCTGGGCTGCCTGCTTTCCATAATTGTTTTTTGTAGTTTCCATAATTTTGTTACTACAGTCTTATATCTTCATCATATTTTGGTATATTTCATTATGATTAACCTAACTTCACTTCTTGAGTGTGTTAGGGATAATACACAAGTTCCGGAATTTGTGTTAGTAACCTGCCAAATGTACTTTTCCTGATGTTATGGCTGGGAGTTCCATTTTATTTTTGTTGAAATTCTGTAAACAACCTACAACTACTACTACTGCCGACAACACATTGTAGCGCCAACAATGTCGTCAATTGGGGCGAGGGAGGGGCAGGGGAGGACATTTCATCCTTAAATTTTTGACACCCCCCTGCGTTTTGAGAAAAATACCTTTGCTGTCTGGTGTTTTTATTGAAAAATGTCCTTTTCGGTAATTTCACTGGAAAACTTAAAAAATGACAAATTTGAACTGCGAGATTTGAAAAAAATTTATTTTGCCCCTGTAAACGTCCATGAATTCACACCACTGAACATTAAGTTGCCTCTTAATAAAACATATGTACTCACTCCTTCCTCATCCCACTCTTTTAAGAGCTCCACTTTTCATTCCCTCCCAAGAATTCCTACTTTCGTTCCATTTTTGTATGATCAGGTCCCATTCAAGGACGTCCTTCACATTAGTACGGACTATGAAAAGTCCAGACGTCACAAACAATTGGCAATCGAACAAGGAGATTCATTTATAACAGTGTGTCACGTAATTCAGTATACTAAATAATCCCATTGTAAATAAGATTATTATAAAAGTATTAAAAACATTACTATCATATAATTATCCGTGTATCTTATCATCCTTTACATGCTTACATTCGTGACTGAATTGGGCTTCTACGTCAGTAATCTCAATTTTCTTCTTAGAGGTTGCTAGTTTTACTTTTGTTAAACAATATTAATGATATTTATCTAATTTACTTGACTTACTTACCAGTGGCAAAATTCCAATTTCAAAATGTTTAAAAATAATTACTTAAAGATGATCATCTAGTCGGAAGTTTTCCAATTTTTATTAAAAATTTTTTTAATATTTTGTATTATTTTATATCTATTGTTTTTTATATTATGTCTTATTACTTTTTTTATTATTATCTTTCTATTATTTTTATTCATTTTTTCTATCAAGAAAAAAAATAATAATGAAAAATGAACTTTTGCCAACACAGCAATGAATTTTTTTTCAATATCCCATCACTGATCCGGTTTTGCTTACTTTCCGATGCATAATTCATAAAATAATTTTTATTTACATTGAATTAAAAAAAAATATTCTGATAATTACTAATCAAAACCAATTTTATAATTATTTTTGCCTCGTATCACTTCAAGTCTTAAACTATCACTTAAGAAAAAAAGAGAAGAAAGCAGAGCTGGAGTTAGGTTTTTTCTCAGATTGGGACGAGTGGGGGCAAATGTATACTTTACCACCCCCTGCTACATCATCAATACCGCAAATATTACGATTTTTCCCATAGATATTACGCTTTTAGCTTGTTTTGCCCCCCCCGGGCGTGCCACCCAGGGCACTTGCCCCCTTACCCCCCAGATTCATCTCTGGAAGAAAGAAGAAGAAAACAATTCAATCAATAGCATAAAAAAGAGGAGTTTGGAGTGACGGGCAGTTTATGAAAACACATTAATAACATGATGGTCTTCTTTTTAATATTTGAAAGCAGATTTTTCCACAAACGAAGATGCTTATTCTAGGGATCTGCAGTAATGCTGAAAATCTTAACTTCTTTGCAATTTAAATTCAAATAATTAAATTTTTTTAAATTTTTTAAATTTCATAATTATTCAATAATAAATTTGATAGTAAGAAGAAAATATACCCCTGTTTGGAATTAACACGCATCATCTCGCTTACACTATACAACCCTGGCTCTGAAAACACCCGCTTTTCATTTTAGGAAGGACCTGGCGAAAACAACTATCTGTTCCTCAATTATACGCATGTAATTTAAAAAAGCACAAGACTTTTGACCCAAAACTGTTTTGTTCTACACATTATAAGGTTATATTCGTCTCTTTCGCCAAAGAAAGTTCAAATGAAATCAAGCTGTTCCTCCCCCTGATTATCTATTTAGGAACAACAGAGAAAATGAACAAGTAATGAACCCAGAGCCCCCTATAGGTCTGCCTCATATTACCCATATTATTTTGGCAATTAATTCCTTCTTATTTTTAGATTACAACATCATTTTTTCTAAAAAACAATTAAAGCTTAAAACTAAAAGAATTATTGAATCTTGAAATTAGTCTAACACCCTCTCATTATCCTACTAAGGGTAATGAGCATAAAAAGTAACTGTTCTATGTTTTAAAGCAAAAAGTCAGATATATATATATATATATATATATATATATATATATATATATATATATATATATATATATATATATATATATATATATATATATATATATATATATATATATATATATATATATATATATATATATCTTTTTGCGGTCTGGGAAATTAGATAAGTTAGGAGAAGAAAACCAGCAGAGCCAAGTAGGGGTTAGGCTCTTTGCCCCTGCCCCTAGATTTTGAATTAAACCTGTTTTTAGTATTTCCATTAGGAAATACCCCTTTCGGAATTTTATTTAACCCCCTAGATTTTCAAAAATACATTTCCTACCCCTCAACATTTTCGTGAACTGGTGCTACCAAATGAAGCTTTCACAGATAAAATCAGATCCGACATTATGATCTGGAAAGGTATTTTCAAACTCCTATTTCAATTTGTTCCCTATTTCTAAGGCAGTTTTTCTTAACTTTGGAATATAAATTCGTCCCTTTTTTATTTTGGTTCAACTTTTTACTCTAACTCATGAAACATCTGTATAGATTTGAGTAAGATTTTAAGCCATATTGCGCCATATTGCAAAGACACATTTCCCCCCCCCCAAAAAAAAAAAAAAAAATTAGGATTTAGCAAAGAATGCGACTCAAAGCATTTTCTGTTGGACCTCAACTCTGCTGGGAATCTACTTCTGAAAATTACTGTTTTAGAAAATTTTGTTTTCAAATTCCAAAAATAGTTAGCTGAATAAAAACAAACAGCTAACTTATATTAGCTGAATTTTTACGGACGATGAACGTTGTCAGGTTTAACTAGTTACTTTTGCCTTTTTGTTTTCATGATTCAACGTGGCAACACTGATGAAAATGCTGTTCAGCCTTAAAAGCTTCATAAGTTTAAAATAAGCCAAAGGGAAGCTCCCAAATTTCTAAAATTTCACAATTTTTTTCATAAATTCAAAAATTTCTAAGCAATTCTTAATCAAATTATCAAATAAAATGTTTTTAATATTAAAATCCGCCCCCCCCCCGAAAAAAATTGCTTACGTGCTTGATATAGTATGGTTGCAGAAATTCAGAAGGTAGTAAGTTACCATTTTCACAAACAAATCCAATTAAGTCACTCTAATAAACAGGATGCATTCAATCAATTGGTTCGACATGCTTTTTCTGCATCTTATTAGTTATTGAGGCAATTAGAAGCTTTAATTTTTTTTAAATACCCCTAAGAAAAGGTTTATTTTTTATAGGGGTACTAACCCTTTTCTTAGCTACATAAACAGTTGGCACATGGTGCTTCCAAAATCAAAATTGCATTTTTCCTACCTAAGGTTGGTAAAAACCCATCTTTGAAGAAATTAAATAAAAAAAAAACAAGTTTTTTTAACTGAAAGTAAGGAGCGGCATTAAAACTTAAAACGAGCAGAAATTACTCCGTGTATGAAAGGGGCTATTCCCTCCTCAACGCCCAGCTCTTTACGCTACAATTTGAATTGTTTGAAGAGTTTTTTGGTCAATTAAAAAGAATACTAGAAATTTTAATTTCCGTTAGAATGAGCCCTCTCGCGACGTTCTAGGGCCACTGCGTCGACACGATCACCCCTGGAAAAAAAAAACGAAAAAAAAACACGAATAAACACGCAACCGTGATCGGTCTTCTGGCAAAAAAAAAATACCAAGTTCCACATTTTTGTAGATAGGAGCTTGTAACTTCTACAGTATGGTTCTCTGATACGCTGAATACCATGGTGTAATTTTCGTTAAGATTCTATGACTTTTAGGGAGTGTATCCTCCTATTTTCCAAAATATGGTAATATCCTCAGGCTCGTAACTTTTGGTGGATAAGATTAAATTTGATAAAACTTAGGCTATATATTTAAAATCAGCATAAAAATACAATTCTTTTGATGTATCTATTAGTATTAAAATTTGGTTTTTTAGACGTTCGTTTACTATTGAGCCGGGTCGCTCCTTACTACGGTTCGTTACCACGAACTGTTTGCTAGCTATCCGTTAATTACAATCGAAAATCCCAAACAATTTCTTCTCGATTGTATCTGCTCAAACATAAAATCTATTTGGTGTAACATAACAGCTTTTGGATTACCATAGCTAAGATTTGCAATCACTTACTATCTAATGATGCTAATATATCAAAGGAATATGACAATCGGAGGAAGAAACGCCTATATGGACGAAAAAACAGCCAAACACTTGTAGGGGCTATAAATCTCTTCCATCCTGTTTTTTCACAATCAGTTCTGGACAATTAGACATAATAGCCCGAGTTATGGATTCCTATCTCCCATTCACAAATAGGTAATTAAAAATTTTATGGTAGGCCTATGCCTGATTGATTATGTTTTAATCCTCAAAAAGATTCTTATGGAGAGTATTAGTATTGTTTTCACGTTCCTTTTATTCAACGCCACTTTTACAACGGATGTGATTAGTGAACAAAGGGGATTTTAAGGGGATTAGTGAACAAAGGGGATTAGTAAAAGGGGATTAGTGAACAAAGTAAACATTGGTACTTGTTAATAAAACAAAACACACTCAAAAATTACACTTATGTTAGATCTCAGAAAATCGGTTTCATGGCCACAAAGACAAGTCACGGGTGATATAATGCATTGAAATTGTACAGTTTGGGTTATATATTTGCACAAAAGGGGATTGGGGTTAGATTAGGGGCGCTGTCCAAATAGTTTAGCTCAACTCCAGAATGTGCAAATATATAGCCTAAATTTTACTATTATATAAACTAAAGGTTATATGAAGGTTGTATTTCATTAGGATTAACCTAACTTCGTTTCTTGGGTGCGGTTCTTTTATTTAACAAATATATGCGGTTCTCATATATATATATATATATATATATATATATATATATATATATATATATATATATATATATATATATATATATATATATATATATATATATATATATATATATATATATATATATATATATATGTATATATATATATATACCCACTAAAATTATTAGATAGAAATTTTAAGAAACGTTATTTGGGCAAGAAATTCAAAAAACGTAATCTTGGAAAAACGTGACTTCAAACATTTCTTAAATTTTGGGGACTGTCCTTTTAATCCTTCAACGGTTTTTTCCCACCAGCTATCCAACTGTTGGAGAAACTTTCTAACAATGTTGGTTAATAATTTTCGTTTCCTTTCGGAAGGACATTTTTTCAAAAACAATTTTGATACTATAAATTAAAGAGCAGTAGTTTTTACAAGGAAAGTTTTATGCTTCTCAGATATTAATTAAAAAAAAATAGTTTTTTTCAACTGAAAGTAAGGGGCCACATGAAAATTTATATTGAACAGAAATTATTATGTATATGAAGGGGGCTGCCTCCCCCTCAACACCTCGCACTTTACGCTATTTTTTTTAGTACCTTTGAAAAAACTTCTTATTATTCCAATGAAAAAAACATAGTATTTCAGAAGTCGTTCTTAAAGAATTGGGACAAAATTCAAACTTTAAACTAAAGAGCGAGGTGTTGAGGAGGATACAACCACCTGAATACACGTAATTAAATAATAATAAAAAAAAACTAGTTTTCTCAACTGCAAGTAAGGAGCGGCATTAAAACTTAAAATGAACAGCAATTATTCTGTTTATGAAAAGGGTCATCCCTCCTCTACGCCCTGCTCTTTACGCTAAAGCTTGACTCTTTCTCAAAACAATAAAACAATAAAAAAAATAGCGTAAAGAGCGAGGCATTAAGGAGGGGACAACCTCTTTTATATACGGAATAATTCTTTTTTATTTAACGTCTGAACGTATTTGAATTAATGCATATTTTTATTTTGGCTCACCGTACATGAACAATTAAAACAAAATTTGCATATTAATTTGTTTTTTGCTAAATGGCATTCTCGTGGTTTTGATTGGAAGATTCTGATAAAAAAAAAATGGGGTGGGGGATGAGGCCTAGTCTTTAGCCTTCCAGTTTTTAGGTACAGTTTAAAGTTTGGTTTAAAGTGCAGGTTCGAAGTGCAACTAGATTTTTTAAAGAACGTTATTGTTAGTAATAAACATACGTACCTTACGAATTAGCTTACGTAACGAAGGTCTATATTTGTGTACTGTTATTCCGTATATTAGGGGTTCTGCCCCCTCGTCAATACCTTGCTCTTTACACTAAGGCCGTAAAATAAATAGTTGAAATTACAAAAGATGCTTTAGCGTAAAGAGCAAGGTATTGTGGAGGAGACGAACCCCCTTAAATACGTAATATTTTATGTTCGTTTTAAGTTTTAATGCTGCATTACTTCCAGTTGAAAAAAAATTATTTATTTTCTCATTTTTTTAATAATGCTAGAAAATCCTGCGCTCCCTTCATGAAAATTCTCTTCCCTCACGATGAATCCCTCCATGGAAAGATCCTCCCACATAATCCCTTCCCCCCAACCAACCCCCACCCCAACGCGACAAAGTCCCCCTGAAAATGTCTGCTTACTTCATAATAACCATTATTATATGTAAACAATGGTCAAAGTTTGTAACTTGCAGCCCCTCCCCCGAGGACTGTGGGGGATTAGGTCGTCCCTAAAGAAATAGTTATCAAGTTTTCAACCACGGTGAACAGAATGGCTATCTTAAAATTTTGATCCGGTGACTTCGAGAAAAATGAGCGTGGGAGGGGGCCAAGGTGCCCTCCGATTTTTTGGTCACTTAAAAATGGCGCTAGAACTTTTAATTTCCGTTAGAATGAGCCCTCTCGCGACATTCTAGGACGACTGGGTCGTTACGATCACCCCTGAGAAAAAAATAAACAAAAAAGAAAAAAACAAACAAACAAACACTTCTACAACTTCTACAGTAGGGTTCTCTGATACGCTGAATCTGATGGTGTGATTTTCGTTTAAGATTCTATGAATTTTAGTGGGTGTTTCCACCTGTTTTCTAAAATAAGACAAATTTTCTCAGGCTCGTAAATTTTGATGGGTAAGACTAAACTTGATGAAACTTATATATTTCAAATCAGCATTCAAATGCAGTTCTTTTGATGTAACTATAGGTATAAAAATTCCATTTTTTGGAGTTTCGGGTACTATTGAGCCGGGTCGCTCCTTACTGTTTGATAATTTCTGTTCGTCTTAAGTATTAATGTGGCTTCTCACTTTCAGTTGAAAAAACTTGTTTTTTTTATTTGATTTCTGATCGTTTTAAATAATCCCAGGAAATCTGGCCCCACCTCCACGGAGAAATGTCCTCCCGACGGATATATCCTGTAGACAAACCGAGCAATTATCCTTAACAACTCCATGCGTAAGATGGAGACGGAAAAGAGAAAGCAAGAAATATAAAAAGAATTTTGTATAGGAATTCTGGAAAATTACCACAGTGTGTAATTTCCTTTGACAAGTTCACCCCCCAGAAACTTCCCTCCCCATGAAAATTTCCCCCGTGTAAGACACCCCAGCAGAAAATTCGTCTTCCCACCCTAATATGTATGCATGCTTCCCAATAACCAACACTATAAGTAAGCAATGGGTAATTTTTATAACTTTCCCCTCTATGGAGGGGGGGGGCATGTTATTTATAAAGATATAGTTATTGGGCTTTTCAACTATGATGAACAAAATGACTATCTCAAAATTTTAATCGGATGATTTTGGGCAAAAAGAGGTGGGGGGTCTAGTTCCCTCTAATATTCCTGGTCACTTAAAATGCTACTAGGACTTTTAATTTCGGTTTGAATGAGACCTCTCACAATATTCTAGGACCATAGGGTTGATACGATCACCCCTGTGAAAAAAAACAACAACAAAAATTCGTAATCTTTCTCCTTGCAAAAAATGCATAATTCCACATTTGCAGATAGAAGCTAGAGAACTCTAAAGTAGGGTTCTCTAATGCGCTGAATCTGATGGTGTGATTTCATTAAGTTCTATGACTTTTACGGGTGTTTCCCTATTTATTTGGAAATAAGGCAAACTTTTTCAGGCTTGTAACCTTTGATGGGTAAGACTACGCTTAATTGAACTTATATATTTGAAATCAGCATAAAAATCCGATTCTTTGATTTATCTATTGGTATGAAAATCCCATTTTTAGAGTTTCCGTAACTATTGAGCCGGGTCGCTTTTTACTTACAATTCGTTACCACAAACTGTTTGATACAAATATGATTTCCAAATCAAAAGCACCAATTTCGAACATTTTTACAAGTGAGAAAAGACGGTAAAACACATTTTAGGAACAGGGTACTTGCCCATTATCGAGAACACAACCAAGAAGTGAAGCTAGATTAATCCTAATTAAATCTACCAAAATGCAATGAAACTATAATACTTTAGTAACAAAATTATGGAAACTACAACAGAGAATTATGGAAAGCTATCCGCCCAGAACATATTATATTAAATACCTAACCTGACCAAAATACCTACTATATCTATTAAATATTTAATTAAAATATACCTACAACGTAGTTTTTCCACTGAGCCTGAGTTAACTGTCTCCGAATACAGAAGCTAAACTGGTTTTCTCAGATCTTAAATATGGAAATTCTTGAGTGTGTTCTGTTTAATGGATAAGTATCGAGAACAGCATAAACTTAGTGAAAAACAAACAAGATTAAGGGAAAAATCTTTTCTAAGTTTGCTAAACTTCCTCAGCTCAAGGAGGAGGATCGTAAATCTCAGTTTGACGGGAAATGTCACAAAACAGTTTTTGGATTATCATGTTGTTTACCACTATTTATTGCGTTAATAAAGGATCAATGGGCAGTAGGCTTTTTAAGTAGGCTTTAAAAGGTATAAATACTTGCTTTAATGACTATATTTTCCCCACAATCTACCTCATATTTGTTTTGAAACATAACCACAAAAGATTATAGAGTTATATCTGCGGAGTCATTTCGGTCAATATCTTCACACTTTGATATAAATGAGTTAAGGTACTAAGGACAGTGAAATCTAAGCTGTGACAGTGAAATATATATATATATATATATATATATATATATATATATATATATATATATATATATATATATATATATATATATATATATATATATATTATGTGTGTGTGTGTTCTGGCTAAAGTTCCTCTGAACAAGGTTGGGTTTAAAAAGACTGGATGGTCCTGATGGTTTGGGAGGTATGGCCCCCCCATCAGGTTAATCTAGTCTTCCGTCTCTAGTTAAACATAGGAGAAATCCTGCTGTGGTATCCTCATCGTGGTAATTAGGCGGAAACAGTCGGAATTGCTATTCTTGCTAGGCCAAACCGCAGATGGTGCCACCAGGAAGTGGAGACCAGCATGGTTAAATGGATTTCCACGAAACATCCAAATACAACAATATAAAGAGTTCAACCCATACTACAGAATTCCCGGCAAGAGATGCGTTGAATGTTTCAGCGGCGCCTTCTTCAAAAAATTGGCAAGCCCATGCAATATTATCCCCGGCAAGCGATGTGTTGAAGGTTTCATGAGCGCCTTCTTCGGAAAATTGGCAAGCTGAGATACTCTTTCGGAATATACAACTCCTCAGTGGAGGGTGCTGGAATGTCTGTTCGATGAAATACCTGGCGACCCAGTCGTTTATCACTGGGGATTATTGCGGTACAACGTGGACATCAAATGCGGTTCAGAAACTCGAATCAACGGCATGTGCAAGGCTCGGAGATTAGAACTCCTGAAGACGAGTCTTTTTTCTCCTTTTTCAACTCCGGATCCCTTAATTGATCTGCGTATGGTGGAGTAGACATGATATTAAACCCCCTCGCATCGAGGTCACTTCTGGAGTGAGAAGCTATCTCACATAGAGTAGCAAGAGCGAGATTCATAGACCACCTATTTAACATATCAGTTCGTGTAGTTTATACTCTAACCAGAGATGCCCTGGAGAGCGAAGCAGATCTTTTTTTTTACCAACTTCTAACTTGTATACTTAAGAAGGTCCAGAAACAAGACCTCATTTTTCTTGAAGGTGACTTTAACGCCAGAATCGGGGGAAAAGTATACAATGCTGAGGGTGTCATTGGCCATTTCAGTCTTGAAGCTAGAAGTAGCAGAGGATCAAGACTTCTTCACTTTACCATGACAAATGATTTGGTCATTACCAGTACCTTATTCAAACACAAGCCCTGCCATAGCGCCATATGACATTCACGAGATGGTAGAGCGGAAAGCCAGATAGATTACATCCTCATGACCCACCGTCAGATATCAATGGCTACGAATAGTGATCTTACATTGGAGCAGATACTGGCTCAAAAAATTGATCTGATCATCTTCTAATCAATTTAGATGTAAAGTTGCGACTAGCAGCACGCCCCACGAGGAAACCTCTACAAAGATTTGACACCAATCGCTTCGATGGTCCTAATATACGAAAGGCATTCCGTTTAGGGATGTATAATCATTTTGAGGCTCTCAAAGCGCAAGAGACCGACGAGCAAACCCAAAGTTTGGATGAAGAGTGGCTGACCATGCGCAACACAATCCACGAGACTGCAATAGCTACTATAGTATACCGCAAAAGACTATCCAAAAAATGGATGTCAACACGCACAGTTCAGCTGACTGAGCACAGTCAACAAATATCAGAGAGAAAATCAGAGTTGTTCAAGCTCCTGAGAAGAAACTGCCACCAGACGGCTAAGAATTGTTGAGGATATGGAAGCTGCTACCTTCAGATCTGGCACCGGGGAGATGTATCAGCTCCTAAAAACAGTCAGGGGTAAATCACATAAGCCTATTAATACGTTCGTCGAAGATGAAAACGGCAAGTTACTCTCAAATCATTCCCAAATAATAAATCGCTAGAAGGAGCCCTTTGACTATTTGATTTGACTATTTGCCTATTTGAAAACTATTTGACCAGAACCTACTCTCCACAGAAATAGATCATAAACAGCGTTGCCACAATCCAAGTCACAGCCCTAATGACCTGAAGAATCCCAACTCACCCAGCAGTATTTGAAAGAACATGAACGTGGCTCCCCGAACATTAAATGAAGCCTGACAAGCAACCAATTGCCTAAAAAGAAATAAAGCCCCTGGTCATGATACTATTCCGGCTGAACTTTACAAGCATGGAGGGACAGCACTTGTCAGCAGGCTGCACACGCAAACATGTCATATATGAGAAGAAAAGATGGCTTTACATGATTTGGGAGACTATCATCCTTCCGGTCTTCAAAAAGACTAAAGATAAAATGCAGCAATTATCGCGGGCTCTCCCATCTGAACTGCTGCAAAAATATTGGCAGCACAGTGCTACATAATCGTTTTCGTATCCAGCGCAACGTGAACACAAGGCTCAATCCAGCGAGAGTCCACCCAAGCATGGGAACAATCGACCAACTATTCGTCTTAAGACAAACCCTTGAATAGAGGGCAAAACACCAGAAACCAAAAGTTTCTCTATTCATAGATTTTATTACAGCTTTTGATTCTGTTCTAAGGGATAGAATCTGAAAGACCACAACAGAGGATGGAGTACTAGGCAAGACAGTCAGATTTATCCAAGCATACTAGAAGCATACGCGATCCCAAACTCAGATCGGTGGGGACCTCTCCTCGATGTTCCAAATTGAGTTTGGTGTTCGAAAGGAATGTATATTTTCTCCCGTCTTATTTAATTTCGTAATCTACTGTATTAAGACCAGAGCAATGGTGACCTTTACAGGCGTTGAAGTAAGTCCCAACTTTTGATCACCGATCTGGACTACGCTGACGATATTTACTTATTAGCTGAATCTCGTTCAGAAACCCAATCCACGCTATCGAAGGTAGCTGAAGAATCCTCTCTGGTCAGCCAGAAGATAAGCTCCTCGAAGACAAAAGTCATGGTGTGCGGTATATCAGCTCAAGACCCTCCAATTTTATTAGAATAGTCACCCATGAACGATATTCTTGAATTCAAGTGCCTAACCTCTTCGGTAGACTAAATAGGAGGATACATATATATAAAATATATATATATATATATATATATATATATATATATATATATATATATATATATATATATATATATATATATACTATGAAAAGAGAAATCACCAATGCAACAGCACAAACACATAAAAAAAGAGACAGAAGGAGAAAAGGAAGACTGTTTTCCTAAATTAGTGATTAATATAGACCAGCACTTGAATTAGGCCTTAACCCTACTCATCCATACAATCACATAGGTCAAACAGCATAGCCATGCACAATCAAACATAAAGAATAATCCATGGACAGGCAGTCATGTCGTCATTTACCAAACAATAGAAACAACAAAGACAAATAATTCAGAGGCAACAACCCAACACAAGGGCTCATCAGGAGAATACACTTGCCTATAGGGTTTCGCCACATTAAATTCTCTACCCAGTCAAGTGTTGTGGCTACCACAGAATATCCATGGCATCCCCGTGTCAGGTATCACCCCCAAAATACATGCCTATGAAAAAAAAAACAGCAAATGTAAAATAACCAAGTAACACCAAAATAAGCTTATCCTGTTAATATATCCCTGTTTTTTGCAACAATAGGTAAACTAAATATGATAAATTTTACCAAATCACAAATATTAACACATTGCAAAAAACCTAAATGAACTAAACAATTATAGAATTCATCTTTACCATGTGGCTATTTTTTTTTTTAAATCCGCTCTATTAGAAACACAATTCAAAATAAATGGCGCTGCATCATCATTTCTCGACCTCCGAAATTAGTTGAAAATTTCTTTAAGTATTTCCAGATAATTCTTTTGATATTTATTTAAAAGTTCGTTATAATGAAAACTAAATTTTTTTAAATTGCCAAGTTAATTTATCTGCAGAAAAACCTCTTGATATCAATTTTTGGCTTAAGATTTTACATCTATTTTTAAAATCAATATAATTACTACAAATCCTTGCATGACGAAGTAACTGTGAGAAAAACGCCGAATATGTGATATTTGAGTGTATATTACTTTCAGGGAATGGGAAACTAATCACTTCAAAATCGAAATCATCCGTTTTATTATACATTTTAAAACTTAATTTATTATTATCACAAATATTAATATTTAAATCTAAGAAATGATCTTCATGACCAGCGCCATGACTAGGTTCAAGAGTAAGCTCTGATGGATATATATTTTTAGAAATATCAATGAAATCCTTACAATTTAAGACCAAAATATCATCTAAGTATCTTTTATTATTTGACAAAACATGTTTTAAATTATTTGGATTATTCTTATCCATCATATATTTATATTCTAGTTGACTTAAAAACAAGTCAGCTATAAATGGGCTGGCATTCCCCCCCCCCATGGATTTTTAAATCTATAGAGGAGAGACAATTTTGATGTTTTTTCAACTTTTCAATAACAAACAGGCTACCATAAAAGTGTCTTTCAATGAAAATACCTAAAAAAAAGTATTTTTAAAACCTACGGAGGAAAATCTCCTTGGGAAAACGTCCTTCTCCCAAATGAAGCCAAAGCTCCTCTGGCCCATCTCATAGGGATTTTGTTAACAGTTGTATCGGCAAGTAAATTCAAATTTATTTTGTTTGAAGGAGCATTCCTAGGAACGAGAATGCATATGAGTAAAGAGAAAGAGAAGAGGCATATGAAAAAATATGAATTTTTTAGATATAGAAAACTGTGGAATAAGTGGCAATCTTGAGGTTTTAGGGAGTTAGAGGGTTGGGTAAGAAAAATCCTTCCCCCTGCTGTGAACTTAGTTGTTTTTAGTCAGTCAAGGCATGTCGAATGCTGAAATCTTTGTATCTCTAGTACGAAAGAAGCTATGTTGTGTATAAACCATCAAATAGAATACCTATACTTCTGTGGATTATCTAATGGCCATGTGTAATTTTGATTCTTACATAGCCAAGATGCTATTCACGATAAATTGCTAAATTTCACAAAAAAAATTAAAAGAAAGAAATGCAGAAAATTGGAGAAAGCTTGGAATTTCAGAGGGTAGGTCCCAGTACCCCTCCCTGTTGAATGATTGTTGAAAGCACGAATAGCTTCAGCTATTGTCAATTTTGATAAATCTCGAAGATTTAAGCTTTACCAATTTTGATGGAACTTTATTAATTGAGCTTTTATCATCAAAGATCTCTTATTCTTATCTAAAAGCGATTTATTTAAATAACAATAAACATTGATTTATAAAAAAACATAATGATAAACCAAATTGATTTATTAAATAATAAATATTCTTATTATTTAGGAATTAATAAAGTTTTATTATTATTTTAAAATTATTTCATTCATTTTTATTTATTATCACCATTATTTATTATTATTACAATTTAAATCACTATTATGTTAAAATTTTTAAAGCATTATTAAATCTTTTGTTATTAAAGCTAAAAAATATTTAAGATTGATCTTTATAAATCTTCTTCAAAGATTTGAACTCATTTTGCACTGAAGTTCAGAAATAGATAGATAATTATTTCGAATTCGGCTGCTTCAAAATATATAAATAATGGATAACATTTAGTGAAGGTTTGTAGGTCCTGTATGCTTCAAAAACCAAAATATGTCAAAATGTGTCAAAAAGGGATTATTCTCTGGAAAAAGGCGCAAAATTAAGGCTTATTTGTGATTTTTAGCATTTTCTGGCCCCATACCAAAGAAACTTAATGGTTGAGCTCCTTACTTACAGTTCGTTTCTACGAACTGGTTGATATACGCTGAAACTTAATTCAGAGGACCAGCATTCTATTGAAGGGTGGCAGAAGGAAAATATATGAGTTGATATAAGATAAAGACAAACCATATGATAAGAGACAAGGTACTTATGTATTATATCAACCACACTCAAGAAGTGAAGTTAGGCTAATCATAAGGAAATATAGCGAAATATGATGAAAATATAATACTTTAGTTACAAAATTATGGAAACTAGAAAAGAAAATTATGGAAAGCAGGCCACCCAGAACGCATTATATTAAATACCTAACCTAGCCAAGTTTATATATTAAATATTTAATTAAAATATACTTGTATAGTAGTTTATCTCGCTCATGCAAAGCCAGTTATCTCAAAGCACACACAGAGAAACCAGTTTTACAACAGAAAGAGCATTAATGTGGTCACTATAACAGACAAGTACCAGAAACAATTTTTAGATTTCGAGCAGGGAGACAGTTGGGTAAGAATGCTTCCTCCCCCTGAGTAAATACTCAGTTTTTTCTTATTTACTTTATGTCGAATTGTGTAATTTTCGTACCCTTGATACCCATGAAGCAACTTTTTGCATAAGCCATCGGATACCTATAATTAAGTTGTGCATCTACTAGTTTGTCTAAAATATTTTTCGATTCATTAATATCGTCGCTCTTCATATCTGCAACCATAGAAGGAGTTCCAAGGACACAAAGCCGAATTGGTATGAATCTACTTATCAATCTTTATACCATTTTCGGTAGTATCTTAATGCTTTTTTATAATGGCTTATTGTATAAGGAATCAAGAACTTGTTTGCTAATTGCCTTGTTACATTCTTCTAGAAGAGTTGTATGGAAGTTAAAGTGTCTTTTTAATATGTTTTTTAACCTTCAGCCAAGGATTGAAGGGTATAAATACGGTAGTCAAAATGGCCCAATATACTTCATACAAAATTGATAAACTTGACATTGATGTCTTTTTCATAAATATATTTTGTTAAATATTAAAATGCACAAAAGTAGAAACTACGTACTTTTAAGTTGTCACAGGGTCAATGTAACTACCCAGCATTTACCTATGACCCACATTAAAATCATATTAATTACTCTCAAGTTCGGATCACCTTTTCTTCCCGATTTCCAAGGCACAGAAATAGGGAAGATGTGATTTGATAGGACTCGAGCTCATAAACGAACCTTGAATAAGTTTCCATTTCAAGCCGGGAGCCGGGAGCGACCCGGCTCAATAGTAACCGAAACTCTAAAAAATTGAATTTTGATACCAATATTTACATCAAAAGAATCGTGTTTCAATGCTGATTTTAAATATATAAGTTTCATCAAGATTAGTCTTGCCCATCAAAAGTTACGAGTCTGAGAAAATTTGCCAAATTTTAGAAAATAGGGGGAAAGACCCCCTAAAAGCCATACAATCTTAACAAAAATCACACCATCAGATTCAGCGTATCAGAGAACCCTATTGTAGAAGTTTCAAGTTTTAAAACTTGTAGAAGTTTCTAGTTTTTACTGTTTTAAAAAGCAGAGTTAAGAGAAAGAGTCAAACTTTAGCGTAAAGAGCGGGAGCGGGGCGTTGAGGAGGGAACAGCCCCTTTCATATACGGAGTCATTTCTATTCGTTTTAAGTTTTAATGTCGCTCCTTACTTTCAGTTAAAAAACTTTTTTTTTTAATTTAATTTTCTTAAAAGATGGTATTAGCAATATTCCGTGCATAAAATTTCAAAACGCTGAAGTATCTGCAAGGATGTAATGTATTGTTGCGCACTACAGTTTAAACCAGTTTTTTTTTTATTAATCCTGATAGTCTCTAGTTATGGGCCAAATAAATTTTATCTACGGGAAACCTTACTGTACCACGAATTACTGTACCAAAATAAAACTGTAGCTGAGACTTCGTTTTGAGATCTACGGTAGCAAAACTCCTCCGGATACGTGCAGAGACTAGAATCGACGCTTAAAATTTAAAAAAAAAAAAACAATGTTTTTTCAAATGAAAGTAAGGAGCAACATTAAAACTTAAAACGAACAGAAATTCTTACGTATACAAGTGGATTCGCCCCTTTCGTCAATACCTCGCTCTTTACGCTTAAATTTTGTTCCAGTTCTTTAAAAATGATCACTGAATCACAAAGGGTTTAATTAGAATAAATAGCTCTTATGAAATATATAAAAAAAGAACTTTAAACACATTTTTCTTTTTCTTCTTTTAGCTCTTCTAAACTTTTGGCACAAAACATTGACTCACTAGCCCTAATTGGTTCTCGGCAACTTTGAATTAAAACATATTAACATGCCGAAACATTAAAATGTTATTAAAATACTGTATATTAAATGCTAGTTATAATATGCTGCTTACAAAATATTAAGATATTTATAAATATTATAAATATATGACAAAAAAATAAATGAATATTTAATAAGATTCTGCTTATTAAAATACTAATGATAAAATTTTATAATATTTGAAACAACAATGAACGTTTCTTCACAGTGGCGTGTTTTGTTTTTATTTAAGACCTTTGTGCCCAGAACATTTACTCACTTCCCCCAATCTTTTTTCGGGAGTTATTAAGAAATATTAACTTACCACCTTCTCCACCCTCACTTTCTGAATTATTTAATGAGCTTGACAATGAATGTTGGCCTAACTCCGGTGGTTTCAAGTAATCCATCTTCCCTATCTTGGAAGTTGAGATACTGCTTGCCGTTCTTCTAACACTGGGTTCCTGTTTCAGCACTGATTTGTAGGGAACAGCATTTTTCTCTGACTCTAAGTCTGTATCCCCAAAGTATCTAACCGTCTTTCTATTTCCTTTCAAAGGTTCACGCGGTTTTACAGGTTCACTCAACTGTTGTGGATGATTGTCAGATCTACCATTGTCAACAACGTCGGTGCTGGAGTGCATACGTCTACGTCTCAGGGTTTCAGATCGTTCATCATTCTTTGTGTTCTGCTTATCACGGTTCTTTTTATTTTTCGCTTCTAGTCTGTTCAGTGTCAATGAGTCCCACTTGTTACCACATTTCTGAAAGTCGGTTGGCTTTTTAGTTACCATTTCTCGACGGTAGTCACGATCACTTTCTGAGAAGTCAGAGTTCTTCCGCTCTAGACTTTCTTTCGGAGCATTTACCTAGAAAAAATTCAAAACAATTATCCAAACAGATTTCTATAAGCAATCCTGTGTCACAGGCATAAAGGGTGTTTTATAAGGCTTGGCGGCAATTTAGTTTTGGCTAGTAAACAGATGAGAATTAAAAAAGCAAACTAAACACCCCATAAGGGGTGTTTTATAAGGCTTGGCACCAATTTAGTTTTGGCTAGTAAACAGATGAGAATTAGAAAAGCAAACTAAATAATGACAGGCAGGGCTGTATCCAGGAATTTTTCTGGGGTGGGTGGGGGGTAACAAAAGGATTTTCTTTCGACTAGGGGGTTTACAAAAAACTTCAAAAAAACACATCAAAGATTTGTTTTGTATTTATTTTTGTTATGTTTTTACGAGTCAGACAAACAACACGAGGGAGGAGTTTACACTCCCTAGCCCCCCTCCTGTTACGGCCTTGATGACAGGTGTCAAATATATTCACATGGAATGTCAGAGCTTCAGAAACGTCAAAAACTGGACCTATTCTACTCAAATAATGAATATTTTAACTATGTGTCCCTAATATGAATTAATATTTTCACAAGGTTCCGGAAACCCCCAGATAGCCCTAGGAAAACTCCAAGCTCTGTCTACTGACAACCCTGAATACAATTTGACTTCAATCATTCCTTCAACTGGCAATTCACTTTCTGAGATGTCAGAGTTCCTTGCTCTGACTTTCTTTTCGAGGATTTGCCGAAGTAAAAGCCTTGATAATCATCCATACATTTTTCCATAATAACATTATAACATCAGCGTAAGGGGTCTGATACCGTTTAATGATGGGTTAATAACTGGTGATTAGCCTCGGATAGTCTATGTAAATAAAGTCAAATGTATGTCTAACACCAATTTAGTTTTGGCTAGTAAACAGATGAGAATTAGAAAAGCAAACTAAATAATGACAGGCAGGGCTGTATCCAGGAATTTTTCTGGGGTGGGTGGGGGGTAACAAAGGATTTTTTTTTTCGACTAGGGGGTTTACAAAAAACTTCAAAAAAACACATCAAAGATTTGTTTTGTATTTATTTTTGTTATGTTTTTACGAGTCAGACAAACAACTCGAGGGAGGAGTTTACACTCCCTAGCCCCCCTCCTGTTACGGCCTTGATGACAGGTGTCAAATATATTCACATGGAATGTCAGAGCTTCAGAAACGTCAAAAACTGGACCTATTCTACTCAAATAATGAATATTTTAACTATGTGTCCCTAATATGAATTAATATTTTCACAAGGTTCCGGAAACCCCCGGATAGCCCTAGGAAAACTCCAAGCTCTGTCTACTGACAACCCTGAATACAATTTGACTTCAATCATTCCTTCAACTGGCAATTCACTTTCTGAGATGTCAGAGTTCCTTGCTCTGACTTTCTTTTCGAGGATTTGCCGAAGTAAAAGCCTTGATAATCATCCATACATTTTTCCATAATAACATTATAACATCAGCGTAAGGGGTCTGATACCGTTTAATGATGGGTTAATAACTGGTGATTAGCCTCGGATAGTCTATGTAAATAAAGTCAAATGTATGTCTGTGTGTTTGCGTGTGTCCAGGGACGTATTCTTGATTTTTTTTTTGGGGGGGGGGGAGTAGGCCTACAAAAGGGTTTTTTTTGAAGGGGGTTAACAAAAAAAAATTCAAAACAAATAAAAGATTCTTTACATTCATTTTTGTTACGTTTTTACGAGTCGGACAAACATTTCGAGGGAGTTTAAAGCCCCCCAGAACCCCCCCCCCTCTGGATTTGCGTGTGTCCTCTATGTATTACAAGACTGTTCATCCGATCGCCAAGAAACTTTAGGAAGTTGTTGAGCACACTCTTTTTGTATGTATAGGTATACACATTTTTGCTCCCCCTCCCCACTACTCTCAGGACACTCTTAGTACTTTTTGGGCTGACGGATATAAGAAACCCTTGAGCACAGATACTTGACAGTTACTTTCGTTTACATTATTCACATTTTATGGATGTAAATTATCCAACAATGCCCAATGGGTAAGTTAGTAATTTTAACCTAATATTTCATATATTTAAAAAAATATTTAAATACGAGTATAATTCTGCGTAAGCAGAAACTTTTTACGGAGAGTTAGGGGGAGGGGAATTGTCAGGGAGGAATTTTCCATTCGAGAAGCTAGTATTTTCTGGGGAAAAATTTTCCAGGGCAAGGGGGACTTTACGCGAGGAAAATGTTCCATAGAGGAGTTTTCCTCCGGATGGAATTCCCCACAAGAACGTATTTCTTGGGCGAAAACTGCCCACGGGAAGAATTTTTGGGGGAAATTTTCAAATACTTTTAAGTCTAAAAATACGATAGTTATTAATTCGAGGGGAAATTTTCCACAGGGGAGAACTTTCTGTGGATAACTTTCTAGGAGGGGAACTTCTCGTGAGGGGGAGTTTTCTGCAGAGGAGAATTTTCCACAGAGAGTTTCCCGGAAGAAATTTTCCAGGGAGGGGGGGGAATTTTCTTTGAATTTTCTTTCTTTTGAGATCGCAGCAACACGCGGCGGGTAAGAAAAGACGCGACGGGTTAGTTTGCTCCATGAACTTAGTTCATGGAGAAAACTAAAAAATTTCTAGTTTCACCTTTATTCGGATAGGATGTTGGATGCTTCAAAAACGTATTTCACTTGAATACTGAATATGGTTTTATTTTACCTTTCCCCATCAATGTAAAAACAGTCTCGGAAACGAAATAAATCGACTCCACGTAGGCGTCAAAGGTTCCACAAAATGTAAGGAATAACAATATATGCAGCTTATATGGATGATTGTGGCTTAATAAAACATGATGTGTAAACATATTTTCTATCAGAATAAACTACGCTGTATTTTATACATAAAAACAAAAACTAAAGATGTTTAACGGTATATTCTGCAATAAAAAAAAATTGTTTTTGTTTCATAGATTTTTTTTTTGGTAGAACAAATCGTGATCATGCTATTTTATACCAAACTGATTATTTGAGTCTAAGTAAATTCACTGGGGAAATGGCATTAGGGCTCATTCCCCTGAAATCTTAAGGTTTTACGTTTTGTTAAAGCATGTATTTTCAGGGCCGTATCCAAGATTTTTTTTTTGTGAGCTTTTCAAAG
The DNA here is from genome assembly GCF_032884065.1 of Artemia franciscana. Taxonomy (NCBI): domain Eukaryota; kingdom Metazoa; phylum Arthropoda; class Branchiopoda; order Anostraca; family Artemiidae; genus Artemia; species Artemia franciscana. The sequence continues at coordinate 143,290 of NW_027062736.1, read as the reverse complement.
AATTTTTTTAAAACGCATCAAAAATTTACTTATATTCATTTTTGTTACGTTTTTACGAGTGGTATCAGCATTTTGAGGGGGTTCAAAATCCCTCACACCCCCTTGGATACGGCCTTGTATGTTTTGTATTTACTATACAGTTTGAATAATTCTTTAAGTTTTTTCGATGCTGTTTCTCCTCTCAAAATAAGATTCGTGCCTTTTTGAGTTTCCTTCCCCCATCCATCAGACCGGATTTCTGGGTGTGCCAAGGATGGGTTATACATCGAAATTGTTTTAGTGCCGACAAAATAATTAAAAGGGCTAACTTTAGAGAGAAGCTTCCCTTTGCATAAAGATATAATTAACTTTTATCTTATTAATTAAGTCGCGATTCGGATGAATCCCGTTTTACACTGAAATTCCCAAAGAGTAATGACTTAAGGTTTTTAAATAATGCTTTGTAAATACCGAAAGAGGAAAAAAAACTTAAAGTGGAATTTCCACTAAACTAAAACAACTAAATTAATAAAAGGATCGCGCACTAGGTCCCGTCATACATACCTAAGATACAGAGGTTATTACACAGACCTTGGATAATTTTCATCGATAAAATGCCTTTTTTGGTATTTTCATAGAAAAAATGACAAAAACGACAAATTTACACACCCCCCCCCCCAGATTTCGATAAATAAATTACCCCTAAATTTTCTTGAACTTATGCCACTGAGACACCAACTCAGGGAAGATAATTTCTTAAACAAGATTGGCCTGCCATAACATAAAGAAAGAAAACGATCAAAAATGGTGATTTCAAATTCCAAACAAAATGCTGAAGAAATACACAATGCGAATACTTCGAGAGAACAACTGCCTCTCTTCTTCAGGGCGAACAAAATAATATAATCAAGGAAAATAAAGAATAAAAAATAAAAAACGAACACGCAAAGTTAACAAAATCAATTAGAAACCAATGAAAAGAAACCAACCAAAAAATTAAAAGATGAAAATTAAATTAATTAAAGTATTTGCCAATGGCAGTTGAGAATTTTTTGGATTTTGTGCAAATCGCGGATATTGGCGAATGACTCAATTCATAATTGTTAGATATTTGATTTTAATTCTTATAATTTTGGTCTTTTATTGAATTTTATTTATCTTTTAATTTTTTTTGGCTTTTTTTTCATTGTTTCTAATTTGTTTGGTGACTTTCCACGTTTGTTTTTTATTTTTTTCTTTGGCATTTCGCTTGATTATATAATTTTGTTCACGCTGAAGATGAGAGATGGTTGTTCTCTAGAAATATTCACTTTGTGCGTTTCTTCAGTATTTTCTTTTGGCCTTTACAAACCCCATTTTTGATCTTATCTTTCTTTATGTTATTAAATCAGGGTGAACCGAACATCAAGATTACTCCGATTTCCCATTATATCCTACATTTTTCACATAATTTGCCAATATTTTGTGTTTCTCCAAATGGGTGCCTTCCAGTATGATTTCCCGAGTACATGGCTGCATGAAGGCAAGAAGTTGCAGAACCGGAAAGATACATGTTCGGGTTATTCATTCGAAAATACCTTTTTTGGTATTTTCATTTATAAAGAAAAAAAAAATGAAAAGCAACAAACTTGCTTGCCCCCTCTCTAGATCTTGAAACATGAACTTTGCCCCCCCCCCTCAATTTTTTTGAACTAACGCTATTAAGGCACTTACTCCAAATCATTGCCTTCCAATATGATTTCCTGCGTACATCGCTGCACGAAGGCAAGCAGGCGCAGACTCGAACATATATACATGTTTGGGGGACGGAACAAAAGACATGGGTGGCGGCATAGCCACGCACAACAACGACAGCTAGTGTACAGCTCTTTTTGCATTAATTGTTTGTATTGATTGATTGTTGGTATTGAAAATCATTGATTTTAAATTTATCCATCGAAAGTTTTTGACATGAGAAAGTTTGCGTTATTTAAGAAGAAAAAGGAGGGGTCTCGAGATCGGAGGAAATCGGGATCGGAGGATCTCGAGAGAAGGAGGGATCGGAGGGATCGAAAAGGGTGCGACTAGAATTCTGAATGAAAATTAAAACATTTGAATGGAAATAAAAACATAAAATTGAGTATCAGTGGGTTTTTTTGGGGGTGGGGTGGGGGAGCAATGGGATAGTTACCCCCTCCCAATAATTCGGAGAAAAAATAGTATATCGCCCATGCCCCTTGACTCTCAGGATGTAGCCCAATCTGTCACCCCAATAAAATTGCTTGAGCTACGCCCCTGGGTTTCATCAATAAAAATGCAAAATTTCTTTTTTTCCCAAAAATGGTGATCATGGGTGTGTCTGTATCTATTAAAATTTTACGCTGTTGTAGCTTAAAAATGATGACTTCGTAGTGAGTTCTGTTGTTATTGTGATTTGTGTTTTTGGTTTGTATTATTTGAAGGTATGTTACGTTTTTCTATTTTTGAGTTGCTAAGACCCACTTGATTTTGCAATAAAACCTTATTCTATTTAATTTTGTTCAGTAATTATTTGATTGAACCAATGGTCGTTAGTATTTTAGGTACTTGTGTATTATACCTACCACACTGTTGTTCTTGATCTGTATATAACTGGTTTCCTAACCAGTTATATACAGGTCAACCAGTTATAGGTTGACCTATACTGTTTCCACTCGGACTGTTTCCACTCGGAAATGGTCAGCTTAGCCTGAGTGAGGTAAACTACGGAGCTTGTTAGGTTAGGTATTTAATATAATGCATTCTGGGCGGCCTGTTTCCCATAATTCTCTGTTGTATTTTCCATAATTTTGTTACTAATGTTTTATATTTTCATCAGATTTTGTTTGTTTTTTTAATTATGATTGACCTAAATTCACTTCTTGAGTGGGGTCGGTGTAATACACAAGTACCGTTTTTTTTTTTGTTTATTTAGTATTTGCTATTAATTTGCTATTAATTTGTATGTACTCAAGGCCGTATTCAGGGATTTTCGGGGCTTGACCCCCCCCCAACCCTTCAAATTTTGTCCGGCTTATAAAAGCGTAACAAAAATGCATGAAAATAATATTTTGATGCATTTTTTAAAGTTTATTTTGTGTACATCCCCAAAAAAGGCACCCCCCATAACAAAAATCCTGGTTACGCCCCTGTATATACTACTATTTAATTGGCATTTGCTATTTAGTTAATAATAAACAATAGAATATTCATTTCAAATATTTTCAAAGGCAACGGGTACACCAACACTTGCAGTTACCTACTGGTAATATTTATTGAACTCCAAAATAGATAGTATCTGTTTGTTTTAAGTTTAATGTCGTTCTACACTTACATTTGAAAAAAAAGTTGTGAAAAAAATTATCTTCCTTAAAAAAAATCATATTCAGAGTTAGCCTAAACTTTAGGAGGCTTCTTCCCCCTCCTCAACCATCAGCCTGCTATAATTTAACTAAATGCTTTGTATATATGAGATCATTTGTGAGTATTTACTTTACATAATAAAGTTTCATAAATTTGAGGGAGTCTCTCCCCCTATTCAACCTGTTCTCTGCGTTGTAGTTCTACTCTTCGTTACAATACTGTAGAACTAACATCCAATTCCCGTTCCCGTAATGAGAGGAAAAAATTCATTTCATTTGAAAAAATGGGTTTTATTTATTTACTTAATCACTTTAAAGAGTAATATCATTACTGTCATTGCTGATACTTTAGTTTAGTTTACTGATACTTTATACTTGTTTAGTATATTTTATTACTTATTTAGTATTATTAATATTATTTATTTATACTATTATTTATTTATAGTATTATTAGTATTTATAATTTAAAGTATAATAGTATAATAAACTGTATGGTATTAATTAATACTATAGTATAATACTATTAAATTTGTATAGTATATAACTATTTATTCATAGTAGGCTATTATTAGTTTTTATTTAGAATAATTTAGTTCCTATATTTTTAAGTGTTTATTACAGCATAATTCATTTTAGTATATCTATTTTATTATAATTTATTTTAGAATATTTAGTTTACTGATACTTTGATTTACTCTCATTTTTTTTCGGTGCATTTAATTTCCATCTGTCGAAACTTTAATTATGTTTAACTAGCTAAATAACAGCAGTTAAAATAACTTCAGTTTTAACAGTGAATAACTATTTCAGCATAAAATTGTTTTTGTTGTTTTTTTTATCAGTTTCTGGATAGTAGTGATAAGCTTCATATCCTTTAGAACTTCATTTCCTGGGATGTGAAATTCATAAGCAAAGAGAAAGCACCTATTAAAACTAGCAACACTATTAAAGCTACAATTAAAGACACTTCAGATTTACACCATTAAAAATTTTACTTTACAGTCTTAAAACTATTCTTTTATTCCCTTAAAACTATTTTTTTTTAAGCTTAAACAAGTTTAAGAATGATAAATAAGGTTTATAAATTAAATATAGTAAGTTTCCTTTGTTATACTAATCCACTTTATGCAAAGTTTATAAAGTAAAGTTTATAAAATAAAATAAAGCAAACTAATAATAATAATAAATAGTAAATAATTATATTTAATAAATGAATAAATAAAATAATATTAAACAATGATAATAATAATAAATTTTTAATTTTTTTCCCATCAGCTGTTTGTTATTTTTTAGCTACTTGTCCTTTTGAATATTAAAAATTCAAAATGAGTACTATTTGAAATTCCTAAGTAAATGAAGGTTTATGAAGACTTATCTGGAAACTGTATGAACTGTATAAAAGTCAAAACTTTAGCGGTGGCAACGGTAAAGAGCCATATGCCTCCTATATATAATTTATTTTTTTTTTTCAGTCACTAGGCGTGGAAGAAACTTTGGAGAGGACCCTTTCAATTGGAAGTTGAAAGTTCTCCTTTTTCCATTTTTAAGAACCAAAAGTGATTGGAGGGAAACTAGCCCTCCTTTCGTGTCTTGTCTTGTTACATGACACTCTCCTATAGAAAGCCAGATATAGTTCACTGTGTTTATTAAACTGCTAGTTTAAAACGTGCAAGAATGTTAAGACTTCTGAAATATTTGACTAGTTGAAGTGGGCAGAGTTGAACTCAGCAAAGTCCAATCGTGACTAAATAAAACCTGTGGGCTATAAAATGTTTTAAGCACGAGAATGTAGAGGCGGTCGCAGTATAAGGACCGAGAATATATATATATATATATATATATATATATATATATATATATATATATATATATATATATATATATATATATATATATATATATATATATATATATATATATATATATATTTATATATATATATATTTATATATATATATATATATATATATATATATATATATATATATATATATATATATATGTTACCTGTGTTACCTGTGTGCCTGTGTTGTAGATATAAAAGCTGCAATAGCTGCGAGCGAGTAAAGAGCGAACCGCGGCCCATAGTATCAAAAGTTTAAAACAAATTTTAATAAAAGAAATGATGAGAAAAAATTGCCATTTGAAACTGTCTTTTAAATGGTAACCATTATATTGATTAACTGTAATAATAAAATGTTATAATGAAAAAAACTTAAGAACATTTCGAAAAAGAGCCTGAAACCCATCAAAAATGGTGTCTAATTAAAATGAAAAGCGAATCATTGAATTGCCGTTGTCATGAACCTCATATAGTGAACTACACCTCCCAACATTGAACAACAAGGAAAATCTTTTGGATTGGTAAAACAGGTGTGCCTGTTTTACCAGTTACCTGTGTTGTAGATATAAAAACTAATTTTATATCTACATGTGTTTTAAAATTTGACATGATGACATCAGCACAAAGCGCCACATGGTGCCTGAAAACGGCATTTTGGGTGCCACTTCTGGAGTGGAAAGGCTTGAAGAATAAATATGGTGCCATCTTAATTTCATGGTTAAAAACCTTAAACCTGAGGTTTAGAATCCCTTATCTTGTATATCCCCCCTCTCAGCCCTCGTAATATTTTTTATAAACCGTCTACTGGCTAACAGAACACCACAGAGAGCTGTTTAACTTCTCATTTAAAAGCCGGCATCTATATCTGCGTGCGTTTTGTAGATCGCCTTGACAAGACTCACCATGAAGCGACATCTGACATCAGATATGGCACTTTTCGGTGCCGTATCTAGAGTTGAAAGGCTAGGAAGCATGAAATGGGCATCGTTATAGTCTTCATGGTCGAAACCCTTAACCCTAGTTTTAAATCTTCCCTCACGTATACTCTCCCTCCCATTCTCTTAACCAGTTTCGTAAATCGTGGGCTGACTAACGGAAGTAGTAGGATACTACAACATTGTAGAGAGATTCATAATTGCTTATTTTAAAGCTCTTGGTCATATCTACGTGCACTTTGGAGAATATTTCCTCATAACTCAATCATAAGAAGTGCCATTTTCCACCTAAAACGACATTTTAAGTACAATTTCCCGAATAGAAAAGCAAATAATTATCAAAAGGGTACGATACAATAACCAGAGGTTTACAATCCCTCTTTTTATGATAGGAGTAAAGAGCGAAGATGAAACCTCAACAGATCAAAAACTATTGCTTCAAAGTTTTAAGCATCATTTATTTGCAATATTGATTCAAATAAACCGACCCGTAGTATTTTTCTGTAGAACTTGAAAAACTGGCATAGAATTTTAACAACAACAGATCTCCTTGAGATTTTTAGAATTGTATTCTAAAATTTACTTTTTTCAAGGCAGGTGAAAGACTATTGAGAGCTTTATTTTTTTATTCTTCTTTTATTCTTCTTTTTTTATTCTTTATTTTATTCTTTTATTTTTTATTTATTCTTTATTTATTCTCTTTTTATTCTTTATTCTTCTTTTATTTTCTGCAGGGTGCTTAAGGATTTTCTTAATCGGGTTTTGTTGCGTCGGTCTTGTGTTTTCAGCAAAGCACTAGTTTTTCAAAATTCTAAAAATTTGGGAAAATATTACGAGCCAGTTTATTTGAAACAATACTGTAGATATACGTTGCATACAACTGCGAAGCAATAATTTTTGTTTGTTTGAGTTTCATCTTCGCTCTTGGGGCATTGTCATTGGAAAACCTAAGGAATAGCTGACTACGTGTTGTCTAGATTCAAATAAAGCCTATTATTTTAAACATTTAAAGGCAACCAAATTAGAAATTTTAATACGCAGATCGGTGTCAAAAGCAATAGTTGGAAATCACAATATCTTTTATATAGGTAGATGGATGAAGGCTAAGGGCCCTACAACTTCTGCTCTAAATCTTACGAGTTTCATGCTTTTCCCCATTTACCTTTTTTTCTTTCTTTTTTTTTCTGTCGTTGTTACGCTATCAAATGTGCGATTCGGGGAAAAGTAAAAATAATTTGGCCACACCTGTTTGAATTCTGTTAATGATTTAGATAGAAAAAAAAACTACTTTTTTTAACTGAAAGTAAGGAGCGACATTAAAACTTAAAACGCACAGAAATTGCTCCGTGTATGAAAGGGACTGTTCCCTTCCCAACGCCCAACTCTTTACGATAAAGTTTGACTCTTCTCTCAATTCTACTTTATTAAACAGTAAAAAACTTTAGCGTAAAGAGTGGGGCGTTGATAAGGGAACAGCCCCTTTCATATAAGGAGTAATGACACGAATTTCAATACACGAGCCTGAGGCAAATTTTCTCAGGCTCGTTACTTTTGATGACTAAATTTTATGAAACTTATATATTTAAAATAGGCATTAAAATCCAATTCTTTTGGTGTATCTTTTAGCATCAAAATTCCGTAACGAACTACAGTTCGTTACCACGAACTGTTTGAGTAAAATATTATAGAAATTAGATCCTGAAAGAATAATCTAATACGCTATAAGGTAAAAACGTAGGGAAGGGGGACGTTGTAGGGCCTGATATTTTTGAAGATTTTTCCTGTGCAATTTCAATGCTTTTTGCCAGTGGCGTAATTTCATGAAATTCCCAAAGGGTGGAGGGGGAAGTTGGAGCCAATTTTCCCAAACCAAGCGAAAACGACAGTGAAAACTGAAGAGAAATCCATATAGTAGGCTAACATAAAACTAAAGATATACCAAAGAAAAGTGAACCGTTTCTGTGGATTCTCTTTCAAATTGAAAATGTAAGTATTAGTAATAAATTTTGACTCTGAAAAAGGAGTAACGCTGAAATACCAACTTTCCCCCAACCAGACACTTGCAATTGAATCTATTGCGGGGAGTGACATGGGGCATATTGAATGATAAGTATACAGAATGCAATAGAAATATTGAGCATTGTACTAGAAATTAAAAAAAAAATTGGGGGAAGAACGTCCCAAGACCATTACTCTGCGGAAGTGCCAGTCCCCAGCCATAGTTCAATAAATGAAGACGTACAGAAACCATTGTGTAAAGGTTACTCACTTGAAAATCTCTTGTATTGTTTTTGTCTGCTGCCCCCACGGTTCTTCTCGTGATTTTTTGTTTAGTATATTCCACGGTACATTTAACTGGGATCATTTATATTTTATTAAATTCAAAAGATGACAGATGTCAAACGTGCAATTTAGTTATTGTTTGCCTTTGTGAAAAGTTCTTGAGAAAAGATATAAACAGAAGAATCTTGAACTATGCCATGTCATAGCTTCCGTCATTTCCTTTAACGTGACAATTATAATTGTTAAATGGAAAAATCCGGTGTCTAATGCTTAATATTGGCAACGTTTTTAATTAAAATATATATAGATAGCTTTCTTTCAATTAAAAACAGATAGTAGCTGAATTAATGCGTTTTCTCCCTTGAAGTTTCGGAATATTTTTTAGGGAAGTACCAAGGACAGTGAAAATCAAATCAGGTCGTTTGGATTAAATAACCATATATGCTTTAAAAAAGACCTCCTTTTATGCAATTTTTGTCGCAGGGACGGGTGCCAAATTAAAAAAAAGGGTAATTGTCCATTATTCAGATCACACCCAAAAGTACGGCTAATCCCAATGAAATATACCAAAATATGATGAAAATACAATACTTTATTAACAATATTATGGGAACTACAGACAGAAAATTATGGGAAGCAGGCCGCCCACAACGCATTATATCAATTACCTAATCTTGCCTGACCTAAACAAAATACCAACTTTATATATTAAACATAATTAAAATAGACATACAATACAGTTTTCCTACTGAGCCTAAGCTAATTGTCACCAAATAAAGATAGCTAAACCGGTTTTTGTCAGATATTGTAGATCAAAATTCTTGAGTGTGTTCTAAATAATGGAAAAGTACCCAAAAAAAGAAATATGGGCGAAAAATAAGTAAAAAAGAAGCCAAAAGCAGAAGGAGCTGCTTCTTCATCAACACCCCGCTCTTTATGCTAAAGTTTGACTATTTATCATAACTCTACTGTTTAAAACAGTTAGAAACTTTAGCGTAAAGAGCGGGGCGTTGATGAAGAAGCAGCCCCTTTCACATACGAAGTAATTTCTGTTCGTTTTAAGTTTTAATGTTGCTCCTTACTTTCCGTTAAGAAAACTTGTTTTTTTATTTAATTTCTGAACGTTTTTGAATCAAAGCATGTTTTGATTTTGGCTCTCCGCAGATGAATAATTAAAACGAAATTTGCATATTTATTTTTTTGGCTGATTGGCTTTCTCATAGTTTTGATCGAAAGATTTTGAGAAAAAAGAGCGGGGGAAGAGGCCTAGTTGCCCTCCGATTTTTTGGTTACTTAAAAAGGCAACTAGAACTTTTAATTTTTTATGAATGTTTTTATTAGTAAAAGATATACGTAACTTACAAATTCGCTTACGTAACGAACTTATGTATTCTCTTGTTTTTATTACGTATATGAAGGGGTCCACCCCTTTGTCAGTACCTCGCTCTTTACACTAAAGCTTAAATTTTGTCCCAGTTTCTTAAGAATGACCCCTGAATCACAAAAGCCGTAGAATAAATAGTTGAAATTACTAAAAATGCTTTAGCGTAAAGAGCGAAGTATTAGTAGGAGGTGAGCCCATCCTATACGTAATAATTTCTGTTCGTTTTAAGTTTTAATGCTTCTCCTTATTTTCAGTTGAACCAACTTTTTCATATTTTTTTTTCTGTTTTTTTTTTAAATGATGCTAGAAAATCCTGCGCTTCCTTCATGAAACTTTTCTTCCCCCATGACAAATTCCTCCAAGGAAAGTTCCCCCAACATATTCCCCTCTTCTCAACCCCCCCCCCCTCCAACCTAAAAATCCCCCAGAAAACGTCCGTACACTTCCAAATAACCATTACTATATGTAAGCACTGGTCAAAGTTTGTAACTTGTGGCCCCTCCCACAGGGACTGTGGGGGAGTAAGTCGTCCCCAAAGACATATTTATTAGGTTTTTCGACTACCTTGAATAAAATAGCTATCTCAGAATTTTGATCCGGCGACTTTGGGAAAATAATTAGCGTGGGAGGGGGCCAGGGTGCACTCATTTTTTCGGTCACTTAAAAAGGGCACTAGAACTTTTCATTTCCATTAGAATGAGCCCTCTGGCAAGATTCTAAGACCACTGGGTCGATACGAACACCCCTGGGAAAAAAAAACAGACAAAAAAACAAATAAACACGCATCCGTAATCTGTATTCTGGCAAAAAAAATGCGAAATTCCACATTTTTATAGATAGGAGCTTGAAACCTCTACAGTAAGGTTCTCTGATACGCTGAATTTGATGGTGTGATTTTCGTTAAGATTGTATGACCTTTAAGGGGTGTTTCCCCCTATTTTCGAAGATGAGGCAAATTTTCTCAGGCTCGTAACTTTTGATGGGTGCAACTAATCTTGATCAAACTTATATATTTAAAATCAGCATTAAAATGAATTCTTTTGATGTAACTATTGATATCAAAATTCCATATTTTAGAGTTTCGGTTACTATTGAGCCGGGTCTCTCCTTACTACAGTACGTTACCACGAACTGTTTGATGTAGTTGTATTTGGGAACCAACAAATTTTATTCTTTGAATTTTTGTGGCTGAAAAGCATTGTCAGATATATCTAGTTTATTTGCTTCATTGTCTTCACGGTTCGACATCGACATGGCAACCTTGACAAAAGCGTGATACTACCCTAAAATCTTCGTAATTTGAAACAAGGAAAAAAAAATCTTTAAAAATTGTGGTTTTCAAGTACGAGTAGACCTGAGATGGGTCCAGGGGGATATTCTTATTTTGATGGCCTTGGTACTTTAACATATGTTACACAATTGTGGTCTGCTTTAGCTTAAAAAAAAAGCTGACAATGAGCAGCACAATTGTAGCTTCAGCTTTTCCTTGATAAAACAGCTTGTGTGGCAAAAATACAAAACTATGTATTATTGTATATTGTATATCATTATTATAATATATTATAAAATATTAATATATTATTATAATATTAATATAAAATGCATATTATTATTGTATATTGTATACGTATCATTGTTTATTGCATATTACGTATAAAATATAAAACTATTGTATAAAAAAATACAAAACAAAAAAGAAAATTACAAAACTATGAAGAAAATATAATTATTGATTACATGCTAAAAGCACGGAAATCACAAACATGGAGGACGAGGATTCATCAAAGCTGACGCTGCCTAACTAAATTTTTGGGCCTTATCCCTCCCCCCCATAAAAAGAACTGAAAATGATTGTACTGAATTGATTTTACTTGCTTTAGTGGGAGAGGAAGCAAGTTGGGTTCCATGAATAATTAGATATAGGGCCGTATTCAAGAGGAGGGTTACCTGGTTTGACCCCCCACCCCCCCAATAAAAAATTTTTATTAAGGGGGACCAATTTTTGCTGTGTTCTGTAAAGTTTTTTTTTTGTACCAACTCAAATCAAAAATCTTGGATACAGCCTTGTCGATTTTGTGGGGCAAAATATGTACACCAATTTTGCCACATATTCAAGAGATTTCAAACAGAGAAGTTATTTCACAAAAATCACGAAGTCCGAAAAACGCTAAAACTGTTAATGTTATGCTGTAGGATAGCTAAACATTATTCCAACGCTTCATTTATTTGTTACCACCGGAACTAGCATTTGATTTCTTTTCCTTCGAAAAAAAAAAAAAAAACAATAAGAAGAAAGAAAAAGAACTAGTTGCCTACAATGAGAGACCCCTACCAGTTTCATTTTTTAGAACGTGGTTTTACGTAGAAATTTGTTTAGGATGGGTGGTGTTTTTCAGGGGATTGGGGGTAGAGCTTCAGAAAAACATAAAAATAGGCGAAATATAGAAAAAAGAGTGGGGTGCCAATAGGGTTGAGCTTCAGGGAATCAAGAAAATTAGCGGCATGCATAGAAAGTACAGAAATATCCTAAACAATGCTAGAGTTTAAGGAGGATTACGTAGCTAACCTCCCCCCCTACACGGGTACCAATTCACGAAAACTTAGGAGGGAGAAAACATTTTTTCAAAATTTGGGGAGGGGGCAATTTTTATTTCTTTTCAATGAAAATACCAAGACCTGGAATTTTCTAATTTTTCAGTGAAAATACCAAACAAAAGTTGTTTTAAAAATCTATGGAAGATAAGAGTCAGCCCAATAGTACCCGAAACTCTAATAAAATGAATTCTGATAACAGTTAATAAAGCAAAAAAATTGGCATTTTATGCAGATTCAAAATATGTAAAATTCATTAAGTTTATTGTTACCCATCAAAAGCTATGGGCCTCAATATATTTGCCAGATTTTCGAAAAAAAGGGGAACACCCCAGAAGATCAAGCAATCTTAGTGAAAATCACAACATCAGATTCAGAATATCAGAGAATCGTACTGTAGAGGCTTCAAGCTCTTATGTTTTAAATCTTGAATTTGCATTCCATTTTTTTTTTGCTGGAAGAAAGATCACGGATGTGCATTTTTTTTTCTCTCTCTCTCTCTCAAACACTTCGTGTTAACGAACTGTAAGTAAGGAGCGACTCGGCTCAATAGTAACTGAAACTCTAAAAAGAGAATTTTAATATCAACAGATAGGCTACATCAAAAGGATCAGCCTATTATGCTGATTGCAAATATATAAGATTAATCAAGTTTAGTGTTACCAATCAAAAGTTACGATCCTGATTTTGAAATAGGGGAGAAACACCCCCCCCCAAAAAAAATAAAAAAAATTCAAAGAACCTTAATGAAAATCACATCATCATATTCAGCGTACCAGAAAACGCGATTGTGGAAATTTCAAGCTCCCACACCCATTTCCTCCCAAACTTATCCCAGTATAGTTGAAGGATCAAATAACTATGTCTTTAGTTGCAACCACCCACAGTCCGTGGGGAGAGGCATGTAAGTTTTAAAATTTGCCCATTGTTTACGTATAGTATTTGTTATTGGGAAGCATACAGACATTTTTTGGGGGAGAGGGGTTGTGCTTGGGGTAGATTTCTATAGGGAGAATCTACCTTAGGGAAGGAAATTTCATGGGGGTGAATTTTCCAGGGGAAGTTCTTCCATATATGAAGGATTGCCCCCTCCTCAATACCTTGCTCTTTACGATAAAGTTTGACTGTTTGTCCCAATTTTTGAAGAGTGGCTATTGATAGTTTAATTAGAATAGGAAGATTTTTCAAAATTGCTAACAGCTTTAGAGCAAAGAGCAAGGTATTGAGGAGGGGGTAACTCTTCATATACGGAACAAATCTACCAAAATTAATATGCAAATTTCGTTGTAATTTTTAACGAACAGAAATTATTCCGTATATGAAAGGGACTGTCCCCTATCAATGCCTCACTCTTTACGCTAAAGTTTGACTCTCTGTTGCAACTCTACTTTTAAAACAATAAAATGTGGGGCGGGGAAGAGAATTTTCAATTAGGGCTGGGGGAAGATTTTAAAAGCGGGACATCCGGGACATTTTGGGAGGAAAATTTCCAAGGGAATTGTACATAGGAGAGGAGGATTTTTCGGAATGATTTGAAAAACGGTCGGAAAATTTAATTTGAAAAAAAGTTTTCTGAACTAAAATAGGAGCAACGTTTAAGCTTAAAAGAACAGAAATTATTCTGTATATGAAGGAGGCTTCCCCTCTTCAATCCCTCGCTTTGAACGTCAAAGTTTGTTAGTTTTTTGTCACAATTCTTTAAGAACGACTCCCAAAACTCAAGGACTGTGAATTTGAATGAGAAGTATATTAAGGGACTTTAAGACTTCCGAGCTTTAACACAATCCGTTTTCGGTTTTAGTGTTGCTCCTTACTTTCACTTGAAAAACCTTTTTTTACTTGATATAGTGATGAAACGTTTGTCTGCGATTATGGTTTAGAAAAGTAAAGTTTTAAAGAATAAGTCGCATATATTATACATAAATTAGGTTGATGTTAGGTTACGAAAAAATCAATCAAATGGACTAGTGTTACTAGTTGTGGTGCAGTGGAGATATAAGAAGTCAAAAGACGAAGACGCAGTGTTTTGTTGTTGTTGTTTTTTTCAGAGTTGAGACCTGTTTTGAAGAATGCAAAGATATGGTGTTATAGGCATGGTGAAGTGTAAGTTTAGTGTTATTGGACATTACCAAGTGGAATAAAATGATTTATTTTTTTGTTTTTTTGTTTCTACTGGGAATTCCTAAGCGAGTAGTGGTATCGTCGATATTAGCATCAAGGGCTATTTTAACTTAAATTTTTCAACAAAAAGCCAATTTGGCTACATTTTAGAGATGAGAAAATGTATCTTGATGCGTTGGTGCTGATCCCAACTTTTTTTTTTGCAAAAAAAACAAGTACTGCCAGTTTTAACATTACATAGCTAAAAAAAATGTCTGGAGCTCATTTTGTGTCGAAAACAGAAAACTGATTGAATTGAATATTCTTATCTTTGTCTTTTCTTAAAAATTAAGTTAAATAAAGTTTAGTGTTACGGGTGTTACGAGGCTCCAGATTTATAACCGAGTTACAGAGCGTGTAGCCAATCTCTAATTAAAATCTAGTTATGGGACTTGGTATTAACCAAGGGGGGGGGGGAGTGGGGGGCCCGTTAATTCGGAAAAAATATAAAATTGAAGTATTTTTCACTTACGAACGGTTGATCAGATCTTAATGATATTTGATGTTTGGAAGGATATCGTGTCTCAGAGCAGTTATTTTAAATCCTGACCAGATCTGGTGACACTGAGGGGGGAGTTGGGAGGGGAAACCTAAAATCATGGAAAACACTTGAGTGGAGGGATCGGGATGAAATTTGGTGGGAAAAATAAGCACAACTCCTAGATACATGATTGAAATAACCGGAACAGATCCGCTCTCTTTGGGGTAGTTGGGGAGGGAGGGGGGTTAATTCTGAAAAATTAGAAAAAATGAGGTATTTTTAACTTACGAACGGGTGATGGGATCTCAATGAAATTTGATATTTAGAAGGATATCGTGTTTCAGAGCTCTTATTTTAAATCCCGACCGGATCTGGTGACATTGGGGGGGGGGAGTTGGGAGGGGAAAACCTAAAATCTTGGAAAACGCTTAGAGTGGAGGGATCGGAATGAAACTTGGTGGGAAAAATAAGCACAAGTCCTAGAAACATGATTGACATAACCGGAGTGGATCCACTCTCTTTGGGGTAGTTGGGGGGGGGGGTTAATTCTGAAAAATTAGAAAAAGTGAGGTATTTTTAACTTACGAACGGGAGATCGGATCTCAATGAAATTTGATATTTAGAAGGATATCGTGTCTCAAAGCTCTTATTTTAAATCCCGACCGGATCTGGTGACATTGGGGGGAGTTTGAGAGGACCTAAAAGCATGGAAAACGCTTAGATTGGAGGGATCGGAATGAAACTTGGTGGGAAAAATAATCAGAAGTCTTAGATACGTGATTTACATAATTGGAAAGGATCCACTCTATTGGGGGGGGGGGGGTAATTCTGAAAAATTAGAAAAAATGACGTATTTTTAACTTACGAAGGAGTGATCGGATATTCATGAAACTTCATATTTAGAAGAACCTCGTAACTCGGATCTCTTTTTTTTTAATCTCGGCCGGATCCAGCGTCATTGGGGGAGGGGGCAGTTGGGGGACCGGAAATCTTAGAAAATACTTAAAGCGGAGAGATCAGGATGAAACTGAATGGGAAGAATAAAAACCTGTCTAAGATACGTGACTGACATAACCGGACCGGATCTGCTCTCTTTGGTGGAGTTGGGGGAGGGGTAATTTTGAAAATTGAGGTATTTGTAACTTACGAAAGGGTGACCAGATTTTAATGAAATTTGATATTTAGAAAAACCTTGTGCTTTAAAGCTCTAATTTTAAGTTCCGACCAGATCCTATGACATTGGGGGGAGTTAGAGGGGGAAACCGGAATTCTTGGAAAACGTGAAAATTGGGGTATTTTTATCTTACGAATAGGTGATCGGATCTTAATGAAACTTGATATATATAGAAGAATCTTGTATCTCAGATGCTCCATTTTCGACTCGAATTGGATGCGGGGACATAGGGGGTTGGAGGAGGGAAACAGAAATCTTGGAAAACGCTGAGAGTGGAGAGATCGGGGTGAAACTTGATGGGAAGAATAAGCGCACGTTCTAGATACGTGATTGATATAATTGGAGCGGATCCGTTCTCTTTGGAGGAGCTGGCGGGTGTTAATTTGGAAAAATTAGAAACATTGAGGTATTTTTAACTTAAGAACGGGTGACAGGATCTTAATGAAATTTGATATTTAGAAGGAATTCGTGTCTCAGAGCTTTTCAAATCCCGACCAGATCTGTTGACATTGGGGGGAGTTGGAGGGGGAAATCTTGGAAAACACTTGGAGTGGAGGAATCGGGATGAAGCTTGGTGGATAGAATAAGCAAATATCCTTGATACGTGATTGACGTAATCGTACTGGATTCGCTCTCTTTGGGGGGAGTTGGGGGGAGGGGTTCAGTGATTTGGCGTTTGGTGCTTCTGGGCGTGCTAGGACGATGAAAATTGGTAGGCGTGTCAGGGAGCTGCACAAATTGACTTGATAAAGTCGTTTTCCCAGATTCGACCATCTAGGGGGCTAAAGGGAGAGGAAAAATTAGAAAAAATGAGGTATTTATAACTTACGATTGGTGATTGGATCTTAATGAATTTTGATATTTAGAAGGACATCGTGACTCAGAGCTCTTATTTTAAATCCTGACCGGCATTAAGCCTCTGATTTTCCTTTTAAATCAATCTATTGATTCTTAGAATTTTGTTAGAGCTCATACCATATGAGCTCTTGGCTCTTAGCTCTTCTTGCCTCGTCACAAGTGCCATATGAGCTCTTAGCTCTTGTTTTTAAGTTGTTAAGATTATTTTCTTTTATGAAATGGCTACCCCATCATAAATCCAGTTGGAAAATTATTTACAAGCTTTAATTCAAAGATTAATATCGCAGGACCATAAAAGTATGTTTTCGTTTTCAACAAAACCGGACTGCTTCTAAATTACAAAATGGCTCAGTAACAAAACATTTACCCGATTTTTTGAAAAGTCTTTTAACTGAATATCTACCAAGAAAACAGAAGAACCTTAAATAATCACGTTTTACGGATCTTTATTTTGATTTATTAAAATTAAGCTTTTTCTAACACTTTTAAATAAATGTTGCCTTGCTGGCCAGTCGCCAGCTTTAAATATTAAACATCGAGTTCTGGCACACTCTAAGACAAAAAGAAAAAGAAAAAAAGGTTCCTGGGAAAAAAATTAAGTCTCAGGTCTTAGCAATTCTGAAACTTTATATTCAAACACTTCTCATAGAAAAGTGGTTTCAATTAGCAAATAATCCGTACATAAAAACTGGCAAGGTTGTATCTAGGGGGGTATGGAGTTTGACCCCCACCAAAAAAACCTCTATTTGACTCGTAAAGACATTACAAAAATGCATATAAATTATTTTTGATGTATTCTGAAAAAAATTATCGAACCCCCGCCCCCTCCCGGACGAAATCCCTAGGTGCACCCTAGAATACTGGCCAAAATTGTTATGAAAATACTACAAAGGCGCCAGTAATTTGTTTGTTTTTTTAACATTGAGATATAGGCGCTTACACATCTTACTACATATAATATTTTCTGGCAGTTACTGAAGATCATTATGACAAGAGGTTAAAAAAAAGTCAGAGGAGCCTAGGGGGCCACCCCCTCCCCCAAAAAAACTTAGTTTTCGAATTTCTAGGTACTTCACAATAAAATTGTCAATTATTTTTTTTTCGTTATTACCCCCTTCCCCGGGAACAAAAATCTCTATGTACGTGCCGGTCATGGCTGTACGAATGGTTGTGGATATCCTTGATCACAACATGGCTGTTTCAGTATTTACTAGGTTAATAACTATTAATGTTTAATAGTAATTATTTTGAAAAGCGGGATGATGAGAAGCAAAGAAACAAGGCTACAATACAACTAGCTGGACGCTTCAATCAAAGAGAAAAAGAGCGATTACTGTGCGATCCTTCGGTGTTAAAAAGAGTGCTTTAAAGCCATTGGTTGTTTTTTTTGTGACGTACTTTGACAAGCCAATCACGCTATTACTTGTCTCTAAAGAGGAAAATAATAGGGTTAGCTAAATAATGTAAATAATGACGAAGACCACACTGCCTTTCCATAATACAAATACAGAAGAGAGAATAATGAGGACTTGTCTTCCTAAAATTAATAAACCAATAAATTTTTCTTCCGAAAAATAATAAAAAATAACAAAAAAACTCACAATAAAAGTTCTTGGTTAAAAATCCTAACGCTTCAGTTCTTGGAATTAGCTAACGTTTTAAGCTAAACAATATTGAGCGTAAAATATGTTGAGTCGGACAAACATTTCGGGGGGGGGGGGGGTTCAACCTCCCCCTGGAAACGGCCTTGGATCGAAAATATATTTTTCAAAATCAAGAGGGAAAGGGGTAATTCTGTTGTTTTTTCAATTATTTCAATAAAAATACCGGAAAAAGCTTTTTTTAATGAAATACTAAAAGGATATTTTTCAAAATCTAAGGAGGGGCGAAACTTAGGGGACATTACTCCTGACATGGAAAGGCAATTTCTTGAGAGAAAAACAACTCTGTGCCTTTTGAAAACCTAACTGGTTTTTTAATGGGAAAAATTAAATTTAAAAAAAAACAAGTTTTTTTAACTGTCTAAAAAGTTTCTTGGAATAAGAAGCTATAAGAAACTGATAAATAATATCAGTTTTTTTGTAGGAATTAAATAAAAAAAAGAGCAATACTAATGATTATCAAATAAAAAAAAGAAGTTTTTCTATCTGAAAGTAAGGAGCGACATTAAAACTTAAAACAAACAAAAATTATTCCGTATATGAAAGGGGTTGTCCCCTCCTCAACGCCCCACTGTTTACGATAAATTTTGACTCTTTGTCACAACTCTAATTTTTACAAGAATTAAAAAAAAACTTTAGAGTAAAGAGCGAGGTGTTGAGGAGGGGACAACCCCTTTCAGATACAGGATAATTTTTGTTCGCTTTAAGTTTTAATGTCGCTCCTTATTTGCACTTAAAAAACTTATTTTTTTATTTAATTTCTGAACGTTTTTGAATTAATGTATGTTTTGAATTTGGCTCACCGCACATGAATAAATAAAACAAAATTTGCTATCGATAAAAAGAAAAGGGGTGGAGGAGGAGGCCTAGTTGCCCTCCAATTTTTTGTTACTTAAAAATGCAACAAGATTTTTTTTTTCACGAACATTTTTGTTAGTAATAAACAGACGCACCTTACGAATTAACTTACGTAACGAACTTCTATATTTGTGTATTTTTATAACGTATATGAGGGGATTCGACCTCTCTTCAATACCTTGCTCTTTACACTAAAGCTTGGATTTTTTCCCAAATCTTTAAGAATGACCCCTGAATCACAAAGACCGTAGAATAAATAGTCGAAATTACTAAAAATACTTTAGCGTAAAGAGCAAGGTATTGTGGAGGAGACGAACCCTCTTATATACATAATATTTTATGTTCGTTTTAAGTTTTAATGCTGCTCATTTGGCTACTCCCAGTTGAAAAAAAAATCATATTTATTTTTTCATTGTTTTTTTTTTTTAATAATGTTAGAAAATCCTGCGCCCCCTTCATGGAAATTCTCTTCCCTCATGAAAAAATCCTCCATCGAAAGAACCTCCCACGTAACCCCCTCCCCCAAACCCAACCTCACCCCAGCGCGAAAAATCCCCCCGGAAACCTGTGTACACTTCATAATAACCATTACTATATGTAAACACTGGTCAAAGTTTGTAACTTACAGCCCCTCCTCCGGGTAGGCTACTGTGGGTAATTGAGTCATCCCCAAAGACATAGTTATTAGGTTTTCGATTAATCTGAATAGAATAACTACCTCAAAATTTTGATCCAGTGACTTTGGGGAAAAATGTGCGTGGGAGGAGGCGTAGGTGCCCTCCAGTTTTTTTGGTCACTTAAAAAGGGCACTAGAACTTTTAATTTCCGTTAGAATGAGTCCTCTCGCAACATTCTAGGACCACTGGGTGGTAACGATCACCCCTGGAAAAAAAAAAAAAAAAAAAAAAAAAAAAATACAAACTAAACATGCATCCGTGATCTGTCTTCTGGCAAAAATACAAAATTCCACATTTTTGTAGATAGGAGCTTGAAACTTGTACAGTAAGGTTCTCTGATACGCTGAATCTGATGGTGTGATTTAATTTAAATTTTGATTAATTTTGTGATCGTTATAATTCTATGATTTTTAGGAGTGTTTCCCCCTATTTTCTAAAATAAGGCAAATTTTCTCTGGCTCGTAACTTTTGATGGATAAGACTAAACTTGATGAAACTTATATATTCTATAGAGCCAGGTTGCTCTTTACCACGAACTGTTAAAAGAAAAAGAAAGTAAAAAGAGTAAAAAGAAAAAAGTAAAAAGTGAAAAACATGCATCCGTTTCTTTCTCAGTAAAAAGAAAGGAATATTTGAGTCACTGCATTGTGTTCAAGTCCAGGCTCTGTTTCTCTCTGCTTCAATCGTGCCACGGTTATATTGGTGATTCCTGATATTTTTATCACGGCAACATGGGTGATTCCATGGGTAATTTTTGAAATATTTACCAGTTAAATCATACAAGTGGATAAAAAACAAAACAAGAGCCAAAATGTAGTTAAATTTTAATTAATACATATTTTTCTAAGGGTTATCTTATTGATTGATTTAAAATTCACTTTTTAGTAATTCTATGTGCTATAGGAAGAAATCAATTTGTATTTTTTCCAAGTTTTCGTATTCAAAATGAAATATATTTTCATATTATTTTAGTTCTTTTTGATTTACATTAATCTATTTGCAACCATTTTTAAGAGATATTTTGTCGAAGATATTTATAGTTTATATTTGCAAAAGATATTGATAGTTTATTTCAAATTGTCTTTTAGAAAATTTGTCTTGTTGTAATTTTTTTTTTTGTTATCCTTTTATCATCCTTTATTAGTTATTTCATTATAATTTGAACGATTTTTTTCTGTCTAAATAACAAACTTTTAAGCCTTATTCTGATAATTAATGTAAAATTAAATTATTGACAGTTTTAACTATTATTAATCCTACATGATGTAGAAAGAAACTATTTTCTGATGTATTTCAAATTGCCTAATTAGGATAAATAGACTAATATCATCATTTTATTTTTTTGCTTCGCTGTCATTTTAATCCTACTCAATTGTTTACAATTCTTTTTTTATTTGTGTTTGAAAGATCGTTTTAGCTTAAGAATGAAATTATCTGCAGTTTTTAGATTTTTTTTCTGTTTTTATCATTTTTATGAGATACAGAAACAGTAATTTTCTAGTTTTTTTTTTCGAATTGTCTTATTCAAAATAAATTACATCGTTATTTTTTCTTTTGTTTTCATTTGTTCTTTTTATTTACAATCCCTTCTATTTTAATCCGGCCCACATTTTTTTTGTAATACTGATCTCACTGACTTCTCTTTAATTTTAATTTTTATTTTACCAATTCAGTGCGATGTACAAATTTTTGAATTTATTTAAAATTGTCTTGTTCAAAATAAATGATAGTTCCATTTTGTTTGTATCTTTTATTGCTTGTTTCCCTTTTCATTTGAGACATTTTTGCAACTACCGCCAACAGCTCAGAGCTTGATTCCTAATGCATTCTTTCCAATTTCTCTTTTTTTAAGTTTGAAATTAAACACTAAACACACTTTACAAGGCCAGAACAATGACAATCAATCAACTATTATACACTCTTTCTGGTTTGTGTCAGAATTTTACCTACCGTCATAGTCCAGATTGGGTTGCCAGATCTTGTTTCGCCATAATGGGTCACTTTACTTCCTTTTTTGTATCTATCATACTTTCCATTTGATGAATATGATGATGAGTCATAATCTGAGGGCGGAGTCAATGAACCCTGGTTAAAAGCAGTTAATAGTTAATTAAAGGCTAAGCAAATGGTAATACGAAGTTAATAGCCCCTATTAGTACACAACACTTAGTTAAGAGACTTTTACAAATGAAAATATAGAGATAAAAAAACGGTATAATAAAGCAAAACAAAAAACAGTCTTCAACTTTCAATAGACTAATAGTGTCTATAACACGAAAACGCAACACAGAATGACAAATTAGATTATCTCTGGTACAATTCAAATTTTGTAATGAAATCTAGTAATAAATGAAATAATACATTTATTTAAAAATTTACATATACCCTAGGTTATGACCTATGATTGAATTTACAGGGTTAAGATCTAATGAACTACAGAGAAAATCTAAGATTATATGTGTCAACACGCCAAGAAAACTTATCTATTATGTATTAAATGTTTTTTGCTAATTTAGCAGTGGTCAGGGCTGTATCCCTGACTACTTTTTTCGAGAAAGGGGGGGGGGGGGGGTACAAAAAATAAAAAGACATCCAAAATTTGTTTATATTCATGTTTGTTAACTTTTTCCTAATCGGACAAACATGTCGGGGGCGGGTGGGGGGCGGAGGTTCAATACCCCTTTACCCTGAATACGGCCTTGAATGTGGCATATTCTTTTTTTATTTATATATTGAGTTTAGTGTAGCTTAGTTCATTTTTCCGTTGATAAAGGCTCCCGGATGTTGAGTCGAAATATCCAGATTTTTATTATTTTAAATCTGTTGTTTTTGTTTTGTCTACTGTTTGTTTTTCTCTCAATATATTATAGAATTTATTTTTCTCTACATACTATATATATATATATATATATATATATATATATATATATATATATATATATATATATATATATATATATATTTTGTCCACCCGTTTTTCTCTCTATATATTTTCATTTGTTAATTTCTGTGATTGGAAGAACAGGGAGATATAAAAAATTATGAACACTTAGTTAAGGGCTTACACTCTGTCTGTACCAAGAAAACCAGCATGCAGAATCGTGCTGTAGTTACTTAAGGCATTTTTTGTTTGCAATTCCAAAATGGGTGCAGTAGAATATTCCTTTTAGAGTACAATGCAAAAACTTTTTGATAGATCAAAGACAGAACAAGTATAGATCTCTTCGCGCAAACAAAGAACGCTTATCAACAATTTGCTGAGCAGCGAAAATTAGGCGAGAATATAATATCATGGAACAAGGCCATTGCCCCCGCCCCTCCTAACGACAAAATCATAGATACGCGCATGCACAAGATAATATAAACAAACAAATTAAAATAGTTAAACCCAGTTGAACCTAACAAGATAAAACATACAGTTTCTACCAAAATTGGAATGTACAAATATGAAAAGCTTTGGAATTTTGGCAAAAAATTGATAGTTTTGCACCAAAAAAGGTTTGCGATCTCTACCCAGAAAAATTTTGTGGTATGTGCTACAAAAATTCTTATCTTTCCGAAAGTTAATATACTTTAAATCTCCATAACTTTCTGCGATACATTATCTTCATTATAATTATGGCTATGAGGCTATATTTATGATCAATCGGTATAATTATCATTCTTCAATATATATATATATATATATATATAAATATAAATATATATATATATATATATATATATATATATATATATATATATATATATATATATATATATATATATATATATATATATATATATATATATATATATATATATATATATATATATATATATATATATATATATATATATTATATGGGTGTGTGTGTGTGGGTGTTTGTGTGTGACAAGACCGGTCAGTAGTTAAATACTATCAGGGAATGTCTAAAAACAGGTACAGAAGTACCCCCCCCCCCCCCCGAGATTAGAGGTCTGATCAAACCCCTAGAAAATTTAAAATAGCGACCTAGGAATGCACTTTTCCCATTTTGAACCTCTCTATAAGGTTAAGTCCGGTTTGTACTTAAGATGTGGATATAAGAAAAGAAAAATCAAACAGTTCGTTGTAACGAACTGTGAGTGAGGAGCGATCCTGCTCAATAGTAATCGAAACTCTAAAAAACGGAGTTTGACACCAATAGATAGATAAAAAGAATTGGCTTTTTATGCTAGTTTCAAATATATAAGTTTCATCAAGTTTAGTCTTATCCATGAAAAGGTAAAAGCCTGGAAAAATTTGCCTTATTTTCGAAAAAAGGAGAAAACACTCCCTAAAAGTCATGAAATCTTAATGAAAATCACACCATCAGATTCAGCGTACCAGAGAACCCTGTTGTAGAGGTTTCAAGCTCCTATCTTCAAAAAGTAGTTTTGTATTTTTTGCCAGAAGAAAGATCACGGATGCGAGTTTATTTGTATTTTTTTTTCCCATGGGTAATTCTATCGACCCAGTGGTCATAATTTCTATATACATACTTCACAATAACAAAAACTATGGGCAAAAATGGGCAAATTTTATGACTTAAGGACCTAACCCTGGGGCTGTAGGGGGGATCATGTTATATCCAAAGGCTTAGTTATTGGGTCTTTCCACTAGGCCTATGATGAGCAAAATAGCTATCTCAAAATTTTGATCGGACGACTTTGGGAAAAAAGGACGGAGGAGGGGGCCAGCTTGCCTTCTAATCTTTTGGACACTTAAAAAGGGCATTATAAATTTTAATTTCCGTTCGAATGAACCCTCTCACGATATTCTAGAACCACAATCAATACAATCAACCCTGGTCGATACAATCAACCCTGACAAAAAAGTAAAAAAAATAAAATAAACACGCATCCGTGGTCTTTCTTCTGGCAAAAATACAAAATTTCACATTTTTGCACATAGGAGCTTGAAACCACTAAAGTAGGGTTTCCTGATACGCCGAGTCTACGCTGTTTCCCCCATTTTTCTAAAATCAAGCAAATTTTCTCAGGCTCGTAGCCCCTAATTGATACGCCTAAACTTAGTGAAACTTATGTATTTAAAATCAGCATAATAAGCAAATTCTGCTTATTATTATTCAAACTACCGTTCAAAACAAACTATTGAAGCGAACCTAGGTCTCAGACACATATGAATATAGAAGCCATAATTAGCAGACAACACAGAAACACTTTATACAAAACCCCCGCTTACTTAGATTTACTATATCTTATTTATCAAATAAAAATGTAGTACATGAAACTATGTTCACTAGGGACCAAAGGAAAGTCAGGAGGGGTGACCGGAACAGAGTATTAAAGTTGTGTACACTTCTTTCAGAGAGTGCACAGCCATTTAAACGTAGTCAAACAGTTCGTGGTAACGAACTGTAGTAAGGAGCGACCCGACTCAATAGTAACCGTAATTCTAAAAAATGGAATTTTGATACCAATAGTTACATCAAAATAATTGGATTTTTACGCTGATTCTAAATATATGGGTTTCGTCAAGTTTAGTTTTAGCCATCAAAAGTTACGAACCTGAGAAAATTTGCATTATTTTAGAAAATAGGGGGAAACATCCCCTAAAGTTCAAAGAATCTTAACGAAAGAGAGAACCATACTGTTGAAGTTTCAAGATCCTATCTACAAAAATGCAGAATTTTGTATTTTTTGCCAGAAGACAGATCACGGATGCGTGTTTATTTGTTTTTTTTTTGTTGTTTTTTTTCTTTTCCCCAGGGGTGATCGTATCGACCCAGTGGTCCTATAATGTCACGAGAGGGCTCATTCTAATAGAAATTCAAAGTTTTAGTGCCCTTTTAAGTGACTAAAAAATTGGAGGGCACCTAGGCCCCCTCCCATGCTCATTTTTCCCCAAAGTTACTGGATCAAAATTTTGAGATAGCCATTTTGTTCAACATGGTCGAAAAACCTAATAATTATGTCTTTGGGGACGACTGGCTCCCCCACAGTCCCCGGGGGAGGGGCTGCAAGTTACAAACTTTGACCATTGTTTACATAAAGTAATGGTTATTGGGACGTTTACAGACGATTTCAAAGGGACTTTTTCACGTTAAAGGGGGGTCGGGGGTTACGTGGGAGGATTGTTCAATGGAGGAATTTATCACGAGGGAAGAAAATTTCCATGAAGGGGCTGCAGGACTTTCTAGCATTATTTAAAAGAACAATGAGAAAATAAGTAAAAAAAAGTTTTTTCTGGTGGAAGTAAGGAGGAGCATTAGAACCTAAAACGAACAGAAATTATTACGCATATAAGGGGGCTCGTCTTCTCCACAATACCTCACTCTTTACGCTAAAGTATTTTCAGTAATTTCAACTATTTATTCTACGGCGTTTGTGATTCAGGGGTCATTCTTAAAGAATTGAGACCAAGTTGAAGCTTTAGTGAAAAGAGCGTGGCATTGACGAGGGGGAGAACCCCCTCGATAAAAATACAAAAATATAGAATTTCGTTACGTAAGTTACGTATATTTATTACTAATAAAAACCTTCGTAAAAAATAAAAAGTTCTAGTTGCCTTTCTAAGTAGCCAAAAATTGGAGTGCAATCAAAACTATTAGAAAGCCATTTAGCCAAAAAAAAATATATGTAAATTTCGTTTTAATTATTCATGTGCGGTGAGCCAAAATCAAAACATGCATTAATTGAAAAACGTTCAGAAATTAAATAAAAAAAAAAAACAAACAGTTTTTTAACTGCAAGTAAGGAGCGACATTAGAACTTCAAACGAACAGAAATTAGTTTTCTAATTTTTTAAAAAGTAGAGTTGTGAGAAAGATTCAAATTTTAGCGTAAAAAGTAAGGCATTGAGGAGGAGACAACCCCTTTCATAAACGAAATAATTTCTGTTCGTTTTAAGTTTTAATGTCGCTCCTTACTTGCAGTTAAAAAACTGTTTTGTTTTGTTTTATTTAATTTCTGAACGTTTTTGAACTAATGCATGTTTTGATTTTTCTCCTTTTTAAAAGCTGAAAGATCTAAAGCCGAACTGGCCAACCATGACAAAAACAGAAAAAAAAAGAAAAAAAATGAAGTGGAGAAAAAAAAATCAAGATGAAGAAACAAACAGGACTACGGCAAGTAGAAGGAAAAGATACACTAAAACGATGCAGATATTTCGCCTGTATAAAACAAGGCGTCTTCAACGCTAAATGTGGAGAAGAACAAAGATAAAATCTAGAATAATCTATAAAACCTAAAACTATATGAAATCTAAAATTAAGAAATACTTGTGTGGTGCTCAGTCGCAGTAGCATTAACTGTATATATAGATATTGGTTTGATTTTATTTCTTAGTTTTAAGTTTTATTCAATTTTAGGTTTTATGGATTATTTTAGATTTTTACCTTTGTTCTTAGCGTTGAAGACGCCTCGTTTTAGGCAGGCGAAATATCCGCGGTGTTTTAGTTTTTCTTTTTCTTCTACCGGTCGTAGTCCTCTTTTTTCTTCATCTTGGGATTTTTTTTTTCACTTTACTTTTTTTCTAAGCTAGGGGCAGGGTAAGGCTTGGAGGAAGGAGGGGATAATCGGACACAAAACAAATGACTGGCCCAAAAGATCAAAGTCGCGCTCAAACTTCTTTGAGAGTGTGCATAACACTTTACACGCACACAAACAAAATAGAACTTGACAAAAGTTTATAAGGGATTGTGGGATTCAAGAATTTGGATATTTGTGCGTATTTTTCGCTTAACAAGCCCCTCACAGCTAGGTTAACAATGAAGGGGGGGGGGTAATTTCCCCACCCTCAATTTCATGTTTTCACAACCAAATTAAGATTTTAAAAAAATAGCTTGTTTTGGATTTTCATTGAAAAATACCTTTTTTTTTGAATTCTCATTGGAAACATCGAAAAAACAACAAAACGACCGTCATAGACTTTAAAATATAATCTTTACTTTTTCGTGAATTGCCTCTCTTTATTGCCGGCCCTCTTCACTTTTTCGCGAATTGGTGCCCCCTTCTTCCAGAGAAAAACTGAAATGTGATAAGGTACATGTGCATGTCTATGCAAGGCTTAACCGAATTGACAGTCGACTATAGCACTATTTATAGCCAAGTTATTGTTTACCTTTGCATATTCTGTAGCGTGCTTTGTTTTGAAAGGAGCAAAAAAAGCAAAGGTCAAAGCTAATCGATTTACTTCTAATAGTTGAAGTTCACTCGAGCTATAACCGGTAATTTCTTTACTATTCAGAAATATAAGATCGTGGATTCATTTACAGATATTATTTCAATAATCAAACAGTAAAGTATGATTTCTTCCGGTAGGTGGGCTAGAAAAGAGGAAATAAGGGTGGGAAGTACATTTTATCTCTTTTAGATGAACAAATGTACAAAATTTTGTAATACAAAAAATAATGCATTTTTATTACCAAAAATTGTTTAAAATTCCCTCCCCCAAAAAATGCATAGAAGGCGCATCTCTCAAAAACAGGCTGAAGGCATCCTTCCCCTTGTTCAAGCTTATTTGACGCTTAAAGATGCAGCAGAATAAGTGGCGTAGTTAAGGAGGGCCAAACCGCGTTTGTTCCGCGGTTGGGGTGGGATGATGTCACAAAGAAAGATTTAAAGGAAATGGGAACTTCCTGGGAGGGTATAAAGAGGGATGCTTTGAATAGATTGGGATGGAGGATGAGCGTGCATAGCTGCGTTGGCCTCAGACGGCTTGGTAATGCGATGAGCTGTTAGTAGTTGTAGTTGTAGAAACCAAATTACATGGGACTCGCAAGGCCTAGAGTTTACAGTTTGATGAAAATGAGGCTAGAGCTAAAGCTTTTGACTATTTTGAACAAAATGGCTATATCAAAATTTGGAACGGCTGTCATGGTGGTTACAAAGGGGTCACATGATCTTTTTCACAATTCAATCGCTCTGGGTTAAATATACAACGTAGAAATTCAAACGTAAATAAGTAATGCAAATAAAAATTATAATAAAAAGAAGAAAGAAAGAAGAAGGGTTTCATTTTAAAGTTTGATAAAAAAAATAAGGCCGCTAAGCTCATATACACAAAAGACGTATAATAATTAAATATCTTTATAAATATTGAATGATTAATGGAGAAGATTGTAAGTAGTAAATGGGAGATGAAGAAGAAAGAACGATCCCTCTAAATTGACTTCTTTTATCAAGTTTAGTCCCACCTTAAACAGGGGGCTTTGAAGGAGGCAGAGCGTGCGTAACTATGTCAGCCTCAGTCGACTTGGTGTTGTGGTGAGTTGTTAGTAGTAGTAGCAGTAGTAAAGCCGTTTAATAGCCTTTGAATTAAGCTACTTGAACTATAAGTATATCCACTTCTGCGGGACGGTTTGGTTATTTTGTGCCTTTAAAAAAGCGAATTCATTTTATGTTTAAAACCAAACTAACAAAGCACTCTAATCCTTGAAGTAGCTATCTCATATCTAATCCAGGCTAAAATTCATAGAAAATAACTAAAATACATTAAACCACGCATTTCTTGAGAGATTTGTCGACAAAGAAGCAAATATTGCGCAGTGGGGAATGATTCATGAATAACAATATTCCAATATTACTTTTATAATATTTACTGATCATAAAATGTCACCTGGAAAAAAAACTGGTTTTAATTTATTGAAACTTTTTTCAGTTATGAAACAAGAAATAAAACTTGAGACTTCTGTTAGGTCAACAATAGCTAGACCATGCATTGCAAAATTATTATTCAATTCTACACTTTGTGTTTGCGTTCTTTGTTGGAGAAATGTCAAGAACTTAGTAGGTCATAATTCTTGCTAGCACTTTTGAGGTGTGCCTTTGCGAAATTGGTAATGTCACATTGTCAGGTAACAATTCTGTCATCCATTTTCATTAAAATTTATTAGCTGTATTTGATAGTCCAGAATAATTGATAGTAATAAATTTGATTATTAATTAAAGAATTATTAGTCAATCACTTATTAATAAAATTGCGAAAAAAAGCGCTTTGTCGTCGTGCGATGCGTTTTGTAGCTTAAAAGGGATTAAATATTTTCACTTCTATTCAATGAGCCCTATCCTGATACCCTAAGAACGCTGGTTTGATACGAGCGTTCCCAAGGGAAAAAAAACAACAAGATCAGTGCTATTCATGCAAACTATGATTATCCCTATTTTTGGGGGTGGGGAGGGGGGTATAAATTGGCATTAAAGATTTTTTGACACTAATGATTCCAACGGCGTACTTAGTCTTTAGGTAGGTCTATTTACGTATTATACCAAAACCACATCCAAGAAATTTGCTGAATTTCAGATCTCATAAAACCGGTTTCATATCCAGAAAGACAAATGATAGATGACAGAATGCATTACTTGCATAATTCGGGTTATATATTTGCATGTTAGGGATGGTGGTTGGAATAGGGGGTTTGGTTAGGTTACTTTACCCCCAGCCCCCCCCCCCCTACTGTGCAAATACGTGACCCGAATTATATTATTATGTAAACTAAAATATTATATTTTCATCATGAATACTTTTGTCTTATAGCCACCACACTCAAGATTTTGTATCGCAATTTTTTTTTTAGGGGAGATCAGTGCGGTCTATGCAAAAATATGATTTTCCCTCTGGTGAGGGAGGGGGTGTTGTAAACATCTCTTTTAGAACTTTAAGACACTGATTATGTCAACGGCATACTTTTTAATTTGAATTGGTGTCATTTTCTGAAGGGTGTTAGAGTTCTGGTTCTTTTTCGAAATTTTCAAAACTTTCTTCTCGCAATTACAAATTATAGGCCTATTGAATCTAAATGAAAATTACTATATGTGAAACAATTTAAGAGGGAAATATTTGCCACAAGACAATTTCTTTTAAAATATTTATTCATTTTGGCTACTATGGGTCGTGGTCGTGGTTTATTAGGTTGCTGCTACTCTTGAAACCACAATATAAAAAAGAGGAAAATTACATTGATGAGCATAGCTGCAACTGCTTGTAAAAGATGTCAGTTAAGAATCTCCCTACAACCCAAGCCTAAAAAAAGAAGGTTCGAGCTAAACTTCTGGCAACACGCATTTTTTGGAGCATCAAATCACCCCTTAAAAAAAATCCAAGCCATTTAGTTGGACATTGCGAAAATGAAGCTGCCTAAAAAGTTCCAAACAAAATACATCCCTATTAAACGATGTTCGTCAGTCACAAGAGGTCAACTATTAATGATGTATTTATATTTTTTTGCAAAACAGTCAAAGCTCATTTTCCGTAGGCAGTGGGGGGGGGGGGGGTTAAGATACCAGCATTTTCATTGGGGAAGGTGCAACAATGGAAAAAGTCATGTTTTGGTCTTTTTCCATAGTTCGATATCCAAACATTGATTATCTGTGTATGATATTTCACCTTTGATCGTGGGGTGGGGCAGTGGTGAAACCTGAAGACCTTAAAAAAACAACATTCGTCAAAAAAGCAGATAGGCTACAAATGGAAATATTGAAAAATCCATATTTTTGGGGGGGAGGGATAATTTGCCATAGTAGTTGTCCATCCCAAACCCCCACTGGTAGTATTTGTTTAGGCATACTAATGCTATATAGTGTGTTCATGTCTTTTTCAAGCGAAGTGAATCCAT
The DNA here is from genome assembly GCF_032884065.1 of Artemia franciscana. NCBI lineage: Eukaryota > Metazoa > Arthropoda > Branchiopoda > Anostraca > Artemiidae > Artemia > Artemia franciscana. Next base: position 111,467 of record NW_027062736.1, on the reverse strand, counting down.
GCATTTGCTGAGAATGCGTGGCTAAATGATAGAATCACTAATTTGGGCTGACATAAAACTAAAACACAGCGTGTACCGTACCTTTTTCAAGTTAGTTAACTTGTCGGATCAATCTGGTTAATTTTTATTCGGTATTTTTAGGCGTTACCATTACGTTCCTTTTTTGGGATTGCCATAAACGATTAAAATAACTGCACATTAAAGTTGACAATTAATTATGCTATTTCACCACACCCAGAAAGTAGATTTGAAAATAAAATACTTACAGCAAGGTCAACGCGGCTACGGCGTAAATTTCGACGAGGAACTCCTTCGTCGCTTTCAGACGTTCCGTTACGAACTGGTGATCGGTTTTTCCCGTAGCCATCTCGACGGTCATAATGTTCTACGTGCTTTTTATTTTTGGACTTGGCTTTTTCATATTCCCTAACTGGGCTTTCACTAAACTGTCGTCTTCGTAATGTACTTAAGTCTGGATTAGAGAGAACTCGCCTACGGTCATCTTCCTCGTATCTAATGTGTGTTTTTTCAGGTCTTGTTACATTTTCGTCGGACATAACGCCTGGGATTTTACCGGGGCCAAAAAAGGCGGTTAAAAATTTGTCACGTTGACGCCGAATACGCTCTTCTCTTTCGGGATCGTCATAAGATCCAAATTGCATTTTGTCAGGAGATAAGCTACGAGCACGTCTGTCATAATCAAATAGAGCGTCTTCGGAAAATCTTTGTTCACTTTTATGTCGCCGTATAGCTTCTTCGGCATATTCAGCCTTGGCACGTCGCTCCAAAGTTGTCATAGGGTTCAAGTCTTTTGTCACAGGTCTTGCGAAGCGCAAATCAGAACCTTTATATTCAACAAAACGAGATAATGGATCACCTTCATTGTTTGAAGCCTTTTTATACTCGAAAACAATTTTGACCTTCCGCCTTTTGTCACGCTTATCTGGCACTTCCCGCTGAGAAGGCACGCGCCCTAAAGTTGCTGTGCGTTGGGCAAGCTTGCTATGTCCGTTTTCATTTCCGCGCACTGATTGACGAAGAGTATTTTCCCCTTTTTTTTCTTTGGCTCGAAGTGGTCTTGAAGGGGGTTCGTTATGAGCCTGTCGTACAAGACGAGAAGATTGAATGCCCACAGCTTGCGAGGCATCGCTTGCGTCACGGACCAGTTGTGCTGAATTTAAATCACCTTTTTTATTATTAACGTTGATCATTATTTTGGTGGTGTAGCCATCCTTGCCCTCCTTGGAATATTTATTGGACAAAGGTGAACCGAATTGTTCTTTGGCTTTCACGGTTTTATTTGGCTGAAATTTTGAATTCTCCTGGCCATGCTCGTACCTGTCTGGCATTGGATCAATGCTTGAAGGCCTTGAGATATTTTCCTTAAATGGAATAGTTGACTCACGGTAATTTCGATTTTTATTTGGAAGTATGGCGTCTTTTTCCATTACTTTTTGAGTTGAATGGTAAATATTTCTATCTTCTGAATGTTGATTATAAGAATCTCCATACTTATTTGGTTTCTCCAACTCTGGAGACATTCCAGTTGTGTAAGAAAATGGACGATTACGATTATGAGTAAATCCCAGAGAATAAATAGGTTCAATTAAACCACCTGGCATTGAATGGAGTGGATCAGTCTCATTACGTGAGTACGACCGTACGTACTGGTTTGACCGTTCAGGGGAATTATCGTGAGACTTATATCGATCAATTCGTTCTGTCTTAGTTGGCATTCTGTCAAGATATTCGCTTGAATATTGTCTTTTATAAGCAATTTCTTCGTTACTAATTTTTGCTGGAAGATTCTTGTCACTATACCGAAGATTATTTCTTTCTAATCCTTTGATATACGAGTTATTCAGGGTTTCTCTACTCGTTTCTTGAATGGTATCAAGTATCTCGTTTGAGCTAGAATTTGTTCGCATCAATTTTGATTTTAAGGCGTTCAATCTGTTATTTTTCTCGATAAAATCTTTTTTCTTCGCCTTTGAGTCCAATTTATTCTTAGTGGATGGCAAGGTTTTTGACCAACTGTTGTTTTGTTCTTGGTTACTATTCTTTGTTTTCTTCGGACGATCTAACGAACGGGTATCAAAAATCATCGGAGCATCTGAAAAAAGAAGAAGTGAAAAACATTATTTATGTAAATATCCAGCAGGGAGGGCAATAAAGAGGGCATTCTATCATGAGCCTAACCCTTATAGGACATAGTACATGGCCGGATTAAATTTTTCGACTGGTTTTTATTTATTTTGTTCTAAAACGGTCTGAATATCAATAACTAAAGAAAAAAGTTCCACCCCAGGATTGGCATATTGAAAAAATATATTTCATATGTGTTTCATAAATATATTTGATAGTTAAAAAGTTGTTTTGGTACTAGTATAATATAGCGCCGACCTAAGATACAAGCCTGAAGAAGGCTTATGCCTGCTTTGCCTCTTGCTCAGACTATCTGTTTTGCATATGCAAACCTTATGCAAAACTCACATAAGCCTTTTTCAGGATTGTATATAAATGAATTCCATTTAGTTTTCGAATTAAAATCAAGTTTGATTAGGTTAGATTAAGAACTATATTTCCATCATATTTTGAGATATTTCATTAGGACTGGGCGTCAGAGAAACAGGATCTGCTTAGATGAACAATTTGAGGTCGGCGCTATATCATACAAGTACCGCTGTTATATTAAACTGGAACGATTCCAAAAAATAGGTGTGGCTGAAAAAAGACGAAAAAACTACAATATATCTGGTTTTTCTATTAAGCCGTAAATGTGCCAGTGCTGCCACTAGCCTTAGAACTAGGCAAAGGAAGACCCACATCGGGATTGGAAGCAATCAATCTTTAAGGATTTTGCTGAAAATCACAGACAAATCAGCCTTTAGTAATCAGCAAAATCATTGAAGGTATTACCAAAATATTACTTTTGTGACCAATTTGGGGAATAAAAAAGTTACTTATGGAAGGTCAATATAGTTTTCATAAGAACAGGATAGACGCAATAAAGGCTGCACTACTGGCCCAACAAAAAATAGCTAAAAGTTACGAAAAGTCCCCTCTTACTAATTTTACAGGAACAGTAAACTTCAAAATATTCAACAAAAGATACGATATTTGAACACACGTTTTAAAAATCCTTTGTCAGGCTGTAATATCATTCGTACGATGCAAACGACATTTGGTTTTAAACTTGACACACATTTGTTATTGCAAGACAACCGATTTTCAGCAATGCTAATACGATATGATCTTTCATATAGGCTATTCAATTTTAGTTTATTTTATCAGAAAAAAACATCAGAAAATATAAATGGCAACAGTCCCCAAGCTACTTTGTAGCTTTTTTGAGACTTTTTTTTGACTGGTTCGACAAAAAATAACTAAAAGTTACGAAAAGGTGACTTCTCCTGCTCCTGGTGACGTCTTGTAGTTGCTGGAACAACAGAGAAGCAACTCTGAATTTATTTTTTGAGTAACTTTCGCAAAAGATAGTTAATGAGCATCTATAAGGAAGTGACTGCGCATCATTATCATTATTGCTATTAATATAAAAATTAAACATACTGAAAGTATTATTAGATTAACTTATACAGAAAGATTAATAAATACAACTGATCCTCATGAAGAATATACCCTTACAAATGTAATAAGCCCGCAGTTGCTTCCCAACCATTCCCTGTGGATGTCACTTCAATAACTTTTGTAGTTAAAGCCAAGTTGCTCCGGTTTGCCACCTGGAATACAGCCATAGTCATATGACATAGTAACTAAGCTTTTGAAAATCGGTGAACCAGTGGAAGATCTTCTACTTGATCAAGCAAGAACATTTAAAAAAGTAGAACATTTATACCTGATTCTAAAATTGAGCGGGTGGTAAAGATATTGTGTTATGGATTTAGGCGTTTTCATCAGGAAGGTCTCAGAAGGTAATGATGTGCTAAGACGAAGACAACTCTAACTATTCAACTCCCTCGCTTCTCGTCAGTGGAATTCTGCAATGAATAATTGTAGGACCAATTCTGTTCACCACAGCCATAAATGATAGCTTAACTTGAACAACCCAACTACCTTATATGCTGACGGCTCTAAATTTTTTGGCACTGTTGAAACAGAAGAGAAGACCTCTAGCCTACAACAGAACCTAGAAAGACTAGCAACATAGTCTACACTTCGCCCTTGCAGCTTAAAGGTTCAAAATACAAAGTTCTGCATCATGGGCACAACAGCCCTTACGACACTTGTTATATTAGGGGGAACAGCTAGAAAATGTATTAGTATATTATTATATTTTGTTATATACGGGGGAACAACTGAAGAAAAGTACCCTGGATTAAAAGATACAAGAAAGCAGTGAATTACAAAGAAACTGACTCAATAAAAGCTAAAGTCGACATCAATTGGATCAACTGGAGGCTGAACTGCAAGGATGTTTCAATAAGTTTTGCTCAAGTGTTGTTTATTTTTGGAGGAGGCGTTACAAAAAACTTCAAGAACCATTTAAGAAATTGTTTTTATGTACTTTCGTTACGTTTTTACGAATCGGACAAAAATGTCAGGGGGGGGGTTCACGCCCAGTCACCCCCTGGATACGGCTTTGCTGAACTGGGGGTCAACTACCAAATAATGTCGTCAAATCATCAACATCGAGAAATCTATAGAGGTCATCACCACCTAATCTCGTTGGCAGTACGATCTACGATCTTTTAAAGTAAAATAGAAGAACATAATAAATTAGTAGCCACAGCATTCTTGCAATGTAGAAAAATTTCGTCTGGTAGTGGGGAGGGGAGAGGAAAATATCTTACCAAAGATCGACTGCAACCCCTGGGCACTCAGGGTGGATCTGCTGTACAGCGGAACCAAGACAAAAGCGGAACTGGAACCAAGCAGAATCTAATTCGATTCCTGTGTGATGCTGGATTAAGGCGTAAAATGGATAAGAAAGTTATAAATAGACCTAGAACCAAAATTAGGGTGACTGAGAGTTTTTACGAGCTTCTACCACCATACATGGTGCAGCTAGATATTTTGACTGAGATTGAGCTAGATGAACTTGGGGGGTTAACTTTTTCTATCAGAGCTCAGTTTTACACCCGCTATTTAGAATTTTTCTAGAGGGTCAATGAGTTCTACACAGAGTCACTACCGCCTTGTCTCCCTTAGGTATCTCTATTACCAGGGCCACATCCAGGAAAGGAGGCTTAGGTTATCCGGTTTGAGCCCCCCTTCCCTGAAATATTTCTCCGGCTAGCAGGATGGTCTTAAAAGTTAAATAAAAAAAAATATTATTTGAGACCGTTAGACAATTTCCACGGGAGGTAAACCCCTTTTTACTCATTCTTTTGGTGACCACCCCCCCCCCCCGGAAAAAATTACTTTGGCTCCCCTCTCGCGGACAAAGTCTTGGATATGATCCTGTCCATTCCCTACCCCTTTAATACTTATATGGCTTGAAAGGTTTTATGAAAGCAGCTCCAACTTTGAAAAGAAATTTAGAAAATGAAACTTTTTGGAACTCTGATCAAATCAGGATTTGGTCAGAAACAAGGAGATCTAAGCCGAACATAAGGCTATTTTATATTTAAAGCCCCCTCCCCCCGATTTTTTCAAGTCTTATCATAGTAAGATGCTGCTGACTGCCACAATTGAGTAAATATCTATTAAACAAAGCAAATAAAATCTCTTCAGGCAGAGTCAACTTAAAAGTGACCACACTCACCGGTATAACGTGATAACATCAAAATAGTGCAAAATGCGCATGATTTCGGACTATAAATGGTTTTAGGTAATAAACTTGATTTTAAAAACCTCAGAAACAAATACAATCAAAGTTAAAAGTTATTAATACGCTTTCGCAATAATTTCCATTGTATATAATATATAAATACGTCAAGGAAACGTTAGTAGCCTCTCAGAAAATGTTCCAATGCAAATTTCTAAGGAACCATTCAGCAGAGCTTCTACTACGTGCTGGAAACAATGTTTAATATCCATAGCTTCCAGAGATGCCAACTGGCGAGGGTACTGGGGGAGGGAAAATGCAGTCCATCCGTTCATTTTAAAGAATATCCATTTTGGTATTTTTCATTAATTTTCAAATAAACTATTTTTTAATCCTTACCCCAACCCCTAAACTTTTCTGAGTTAGTATCCCTGATAGTTTTCCATTATATTAAAACCCAAAAGTGACTTCAATGATTCTTTAAGACTGGGCTGCTATTGAACTCACAGACAATGTTCTAGTGGAAATTTTTAATGGATTATTGAGCAAAACTAACATTGAGCAAACTACTTATAGTTTCCCTCTATCTAGAAACCAAAAATGTCCAAGACCAGGAGCAATTTAGGGAGGAGGAAATGGGGGAATTTCGCTGTTTTTACTTGGCGCGCCTATGTAAAACATGTCTGCAAAAGATCTTGAAGGCCTTACAAGTAGGAAAGCATTGATGATTGGAGCCCAGAAACCTAATTCAAAAGACCCTAATTCAAACTGTATATAAATTCCTGTAAGTCTCACTTTCAAAGTTCGTCAATAACCTTCTTCTATTTGTATCCCTTCCAGGGGCATCAATTAGTTGGGGAGGGCGATTTCCCCTTATATTACCCCCTAGATTTTAAAATGCCTTTTTTGGGTATTGCCATTGAAAAACAATTTTTTGGTATTTCTATTGAGAAAAAAACTGGACGCCCTCTAGATTTCGAATTGATACTTCTGCTTCTTTCATTTCAGTTAGGTGAAAATATTAAGTGAACTCAATAATAGATAAACTAAATTTTTTAAATTATGCATGACATCCTTTGAGCAGTGAATCTATATCCAGATCAATGGGTCCATATTTTATGAGGATACTTTATTGTGTATATGACATCATTTATAACAGCCGGGCATTAAGAATAATCCTATTTTAACCACATTGTTCATAGGGCAGATACTATATAATACCATGAGACTTGCCCAGTTCTTAATCCAAATTGTTAGATTGAATTATATGTCTGATATATCAGCTTTCTTATGTGACTAGTTGATCCAAAAATTAGGGTCAGTTTGACGAATGGCAAATGTAAGAGCTACTTAAAGAGGTTTTAACTCATAGTCCGATATACAAAGGTTTATGATGGTATATCGTAAGATCTTTATCCTAAATTACAATATTTTCAGCAATTTTAACATTTGCCATATTATCCTAATGGTTCGAATCCCAGTGTACCCAATTCTTCAGTTTGGGACGGGGGTCAGTGGCGAGACTCTATAGGCTTAGCCAGAGTCGACCCAGCTCTAAATGGGTACCTGGAGAAATTTGGGGAAGGTAAACAGGAAGGGTGTGCGAAAGCACAGGATGGCTGGCCCCCAACCCCCCATTGCACTTCCTGGCTGAAGGGCCAAGAAACGGAGATCAGCACTGCCGGTACGGACTGTAAAGTCTAATGCCGTATCCTTTACCTTTTACCTTTGTTTAACAAAAAGCACGCGAATATGTCGATCTCGAATTAATTCAAGCCAGTGTTTCCACTATCCCTGATTTTTAAAACTTCCTTGAAATTCTACAAAAGAAAATTAGATTCTTCGAAATTTCCCCAAAAATTAACCTTATTATAAATTAACAATTTGTATTTCGCATGAAGATCATATATTTACGAGCGTTAGTTTCTGGGGGATTTTGGAGAACCCAGTATTCTTTGGGAAAATCCAGGAAAACCCATGAAAAACCCAAAAAACCCAAGATATTGGCAACACTGCTTCTCTGACGAATTTATAGAATAATAGTTGTACCGAATCCCTTGATTTTTACATTCAAAGCACCAGGGACGTAGGCCGAGCGGATGCTCCCACGAAATCCTAATTTGCACGATTTTTTTGATATTTATTAATCCAATACTTAAAAAACACGTTGATATAATAATAAGCTTTTGAATGAGCCCTTAAACTTCTCTCTACGATGTTTGAGTTCTCCACTAGCGGCTAAGAAAAAAAAAGAAGCAGAAACATCACTGTTTCCTAGGCAAAAAAATGATTTTCCTTGTTGCTCAAGATGGGGAACCGTAATTCTCATAAATGAGTTTTTCGACTATGGTAATTTCAACAATGTACATTTCGATCCGGCGCATTTTTCGTGGGGTTTCATGCCATTTTTCAAAATTCCAATAAATTTGTTTTTGCAATAAACTTTTACGATTAAGACCTGATGAAATAATAGTTACCATTCAAAAATTGATTCTTCGTCACTTGACATTTTTTTTTTTCAAAATAAATCTTTAAATTTTTGGTTACTACTACCTAGAGTTAGTTCTTTTCTAGGTTTAAGGGATGCCGCAAACATTATTATCAAATGATTATTTTTAATATTTTTTTTTTTTTAATCAGAAGACCCCCTAAATGTTTGTCTGACTCGTAAAAACGCAACAAAAATGGATATAAACAAATATTATATGCGTTTTCTGAGTTTGTTTCTGTGTAACCCCTCCCCCCAAAAATCCTTGTTTAACCCCCCCCCCCCCCCCCAAAAAAAAAAAAAACCTGGATATAGCCCTGGTACATAATATAGTCTTTAATTCCTACGCCCCTTTTCACTAAGTAATTAAATTAAGGCAAGACAATAAAATTTGTCTAGAATTGCAAACTAGCAGCTAATTTTCTCTCAAAAGAAAAAAAATCTGTTTCCTTTCATTGTTTTAGACGGGAAGTAAAAGCAAAAGAAAACTAAATTTGAGGTTTTCTGGTAGACTGATACATTCCGTAATTAAAGCCTTAACCAAAAACTAGACCTACGTTGCCTGGGCAACGTGAAGTGTTGCGGCAACCTTTGTTCGGCTTTGCCGATTAAAGTATTGCGAGAGCAACACTTTGGCTTTGTTTCTTCGCTATCGGTTAAATGCTGAAGTTGTCAAAACTATCAAAGCTTTCAAAACGGCATATTCAAAGAAGAACACAATCAGTAATCACATGATCAAATTCTTCAGCGTTGAAAAAACAACAGCAAAAGAATATCGGAAAAAGGGACTAAATTGAGTTTGCAGCCAGTTGAACTTTATCCTTTTCAATCGTAGACATCGTGACGGATGGAAACTTGGAACATTATCTTATATAATCTAGTTGGTATTATAAAGCTATCCGTAACTTTTCAGGATCAAATACCATAGATGTGCACCAATTTGCACAAATTTGTAGCCCCTCATGAACCTCCTCTAGCAACCCATTCTTGCTTACAAGTCCCTCTTCCGTGAGAGACAAAGAATAACACAATCAGTAATCAGATGATCAAAGGCTATTCCTCAGGGTTGAAAAAAAAAAAAAATATTGGAAGAAGGGACTAAATTGACTTTGCAGCCAGTTGAACTTTATCCTTTGCACACCATAGGCTCTGGCTCGAGGACAAGCAAAAACCATCCTTTTTGGCCCCAGGCAAGAGTCGTACGGAGCTTTCCAAAATATAATGTCATATTCATCAATCCGGCCCGAGGTCCACACTAACAGCCGATTATTACTTACTAGGCCCCTAAATGTCACTTTGCAGCCGGTTGAACTTTATCCTTTTCAATCGTAGACATCGTGACGGATGGAAACTTGGAACATTATCTTATGTAATCTAGTTGGTATTATAAAGCTATCTGTAACTTTTCAGGATCAAAATACCATCAGGGACCCATAAATTTCCTGTAATGACTCGCCATCCAGGATCGCTTATTATTGGATGGCGAGTCGTTACAGGAAATTTATGGGTCCCTGATTCCATAGATGTGTACCAATTTGCACAAATTTGTAGCCCCTCGTGAGCCTCCTCTAGCAACAGATTCTTACTTACAAGTCCCTCTCCCGGAATATACATCCAAGTTCACCGGAAACAAATAATGGGTACACCAACTAGCAAAAGTTCCAAACTCCTTGTCGCTGAAGTCATTGTAGCCTAACAGCCGATTATTACTTACAACTCCCCTACATGTCTTACAATCGGGAACCAAGTTGTTCTTACCATCAATTACACCAGAAACAGATAATAGGTACACCAATCAGCAAAAGTTGCAAACCCCTCATTCCCAAAGATGATTATAAGCTAATAATCGACTGTTGCTTGGAAGTCCCCTACATATCTCACAATTGGTATCGGCCTATTTTTGGTTCAAGTGTGTACCTTACCACTGAAGTTGTCAACCCCTTGAAACTTTCAAACTGGTGTATGTCATGAAGGAATTTTTGTAAAAAAAAATGGATGTCATATACTTTGATCAGCTCATCAAGGTCTATCGATTGTCATGGAAAAAAAAATTCTATCTGTTTTAGTTCAAAAGTTGACTTTTTTGCCGGAGGCCAACTTTTTAACACCACCACTTAGAAAGGAGCAAAGGATAAGCTCTAATTTCTTTAGCAATGAGAGAACTTTTAAAGTTTAAGAGGTATATCTGATACCATTTCTCTATTGCAATCCCAAGTAGAAAAAAAAGAATGGTAAAGTCAGCTGAAATCACGAACAGAAATGGCTAGAAACAATAGATGGCAGCACTTTCGGACCCATGGGAAAATCGCACTTTTTTGTTTCTGTAAATTTTTCTATTTATCACTCAAAGAAGATATATTGGCTGTGGGGCCGGGGAACTACCGCATATATTTAACACTTATAGATTTTAGTCCATCTTCAATCTGAAACTGGTGCCTGCCTGCTTGCCTGCTAGAACGGAGCTTTCCACTCGAAAGCAGAAACATGGTTTGATGAAACGAAAGCTTGGCTGCACAACTTCAGATACTCCTCTCTGACATAGGCTATATAACTCCACTTCACTTCACACACCATAGGCTCTGGCTCGAGGACAAGCAAAAACCATCCTTTTTGGCCCCAGGCAAGAGTTCTACGGAGCTTTCCAAAATGTAATGTCATATTCATCAATCCGGCCTGAGGTCCACACTTTCCGTAAAAACCACACAGGTTAGACCCTTACCAGTTTCCAGGAATAAGCTGAGATCGGCGGCATAGGAAAAAAAAACTAAAAAAACCGGGACAAAACCAAAGTGTTGCTCTCGCAACACAATTACCAAGTGGCATATGTCATATACTTGCCGTTGTTAGGTTGACTATTCACCCTCTCACCAGACTACATTTAGTATGGTTTTAACAGTTGAAATCAATTATAAAATCTTACAGCAGGGAACGGACGGAGAATCTCCCCACGATCGTTCCGAAACGCTTCGCCCATGAGAATTGAGGAAATTTGAGCTTAAGAATTTGTTTTTGACGATTCTATACCTCCCTTGGAGAAGCCTCTGACCACCCTCCCATAATGATTTCATGACAATGTGCACCTACATCTTGAATAATATATTTTGGTGTAAGGTCAGATAAAGTCGTTTTTTCTTCTTCCCTTAACAAGTTGCAAATCGGCGTGTCCAAAACCAAAGGCTGCATTTTATTTTTTTCGAGAAAATAAATTATTGTATTCCAAAATGTCTCTGAATGGGTCGTCATGAATCTGCCATTTTTGAATAGGCATAAGTAACTTGATGGAAGAAATGTGGAGGGGGGGGGGGCAAGCCATGAATGAGACAAAAGTATGTCACTCCATGTAACTCAACGATTCTGAAGCGTAATTTTTGAACTATATGCCGAAATAAAGCCACTTGTCATTTTGCCGATTTTGATAAATTTTTGGTCTTTCAGAGGGAAGGGGACTTGCATAGCTTACTTTAATTTTAAGGACACATAGAAGATTACTAGAAACCCTTCTTCCGTGTATTATTTTTTGCCTATTAAATGTGTAAATTCTTATACGTACTTTTTAGTGTTCTCAATAAATCATATATCTTTAGTATTCTTATACAAATAAATATATCAAAAAGGCTTTGTGCCACTTTTGTAGTGGCGGAACTAAGCTTTGTAAGAACCTGACACAGATATGGCAAGGGATTAACCTAGTTCGAATATGAACTGAAAAGGGTCATGTGTGCCATGGAACTTTTTAATTGATAACAGACTAGGTAGAGGAAAGTTGAGAAGTTCATTTGGGTAAATTTCAAGATAATTGCAGGGATTGCAGTAGTTCAAGTTCTTCTTTGTCCTTGAAGTAGTTATTTTCTATTATATAAGAATGCATTTATATTTTTCTTTTCGTATGGTGAACAATAACCATAGAAAACCTTAATGTACGGTACATTCCTTAGTTGAAAAAAGGAAAAAAAAGAGACAAAAAAAGTTCCTTAAAGGCAACATTGACAATGTTTTCCTTTCCATTTGTTGAACTCAGTCCTCCCCCCTTCCTTTATTAATACAGCCACTCACAAGCAAGGGGCTACACTTCATCTCCTAGTTTTTTTTTTGTGATATATATTTCATACAATACCCGACTCACTTCTATTAGACATCCTGATGACTAGAATTTAAGAAACTTTCCCCCCACCCCCTAGAGGCCAGATTGGTCTCGAAACCCTAAAAGCCACAAATAGGAAAGTTAAGTTAATTTCTATGAGTCTCTTGGGGTAGATATTCTGGCGACAAGAGCTTTTGAAATCCCTCTTCCTAAAAAGGGGGTCTTGACATCGGACCTAGAGTCCTAAGAGTATATCGAAAAATTAGTTCTTATTTATTACATAGTTTTCGTCAGTACTATACAACCCGCTTAGCTAGATATATCTTAGTTTCAAAAATTTAACCCCCCCCATTCATCATCACATAAGTAAGATCGGGTCCAGACTCCCAAAATGACATGAATAGGAAGGTAGCTCCTAACTATCATTAAGTAGGACTGACCTCCGACCTGACGACACGAATTTACGGATCCCCCTCTGACAGATGGGATCAGATACAGACCTCCTAAAGGCACAAATAGTATATTTAGTCGTGCTTCCCATCAAGTTTAGTTGGGAAATTTACAGGTACAAAATGACTGAAAATCAACTATTGGCTACTAAGAAAACGAAGTCAAATGTGTATCAATAAATTATATAGATTACATCATCAAATAAATATCAATAAATTTAAAGAAGATCAGATCTTGAAAAAATCAGCTTTCTTAGTCGTCGTCTTAATGACTAAAGTTATCTTGATGTTTTTTTTATAATTATATGAAATTAAAGAAATTTTTCTTTCATTTTTAAACAAAATTAGAAGAAATTATACGGCCTTGCCAGTATTTTTTGTACATATTATTTGCTAATTGAAACGATTTCCTATGAGAGTATTTGAATATAAAGTTCCAGAATTGCTGGAATCTGAGACTGAATTTATTTCCCACAATTTTTTTTTTCAAAGCTTCAGAATCGCTAGAATCTGAGACTGAATTTATTTCCCAAGAACTTTTTTTTCTTTTTTTTTTTTAAGTTTCAGACGTGCTAGAATCTAAGATTTAATTTATTTCCCAGGAACTTATTTTTTTTTCGTTTTTTTTTCAACGTGGATCCTATGTTTGGACCTTATTCAGAAACAAAAAAATTAAAGAGAAATTTTTTAAGATTCTTTAAGTAAAAGTACTTTAAGGATTTAAATAAGAAAAATATAATGTGGCTTCAATTTGAGATATAGGACAAGTAAATTTCTTAGGTAGTCGTTGAATTAGAGGAACATTTTTGATCCCATACTCCTGACTGACCTCCCTTGCCTCATATAAAGTATATCTATGTAAAAAGGACCAGCGAATGCAGACCAAATTAGAAACTTTTTAGTGTTTTCTTAACTTTGAACGTTGCCCTAAACAATTCGAAATTGTTCATCCCACAAAAGAAAATGTTTCATTTAATTTGAAAGCCATATTTAGTGTAAACGACGATGTTATAAAAATACAAATAAACTTTTTATTTTAAATGTCCTAAAAAGTAAAAAAAAAATCCTTTTCCTGCCATTTGGAAGAATTGAAGTTTCTTCAGACTAAATATGAAAGCGCAGGGAGGGGGGATCACGAAAAATGAAATGGTTCTTGAATAGTCATCAATCGTGTCACGACTGTCCTGTTTTAGTCTAAAAATTTTTCGAGTTTTTGAGTAGCAGGATATTTTTTCCAGTGCATTTATAGATAAAAGCATTTGTAACCAAAAATGTATTTTTTATTTTACTCTCCTAGTTTTGTTTATCCATTGGGTACAAAAACGTATATTTTCCGCTCTGGGTCCTAAAGTAACAGACTAACCACTTGGCACTAACTAAACAGCTTCATGCACAGACCGCGCCTACCTCCATTTTCAACAACTATAACAACAACGTTACTTTGATATGATCGAGGCCTTACCTACAAACAGGTATGTGATCGATCTTTGAAGATTTTCTCTTCGGAGTTATGATCCCCTAAACATGTATGATTAAATCAAGAAGTTTCGGAAATAACGATAATGCAAACGTCTTTTTAATGATTCGTATACAAGTTCGTCAATATTTTCCAAAGAAAAACGATTTTGAATAAAATATATCCTGCCACCACCTGAAGTTAGAAAACCCAATTTAATTTGCTCTGAAGACTTACCATAAAGTAAAAATTCTAGCTGTAAGAAATTGGAAAATTAACGATGATTATGAGGAAAAGGAAAAAAAACAAGAGCTATTTTTAACGTGGTGCTGTATTTGATCCATTGGTGCTGCATTGTGGTGCTGACGTGGTGCTGCATTGTCTATACTCGATTGGTTAAGAACAACACTGGAAGAACCGAAGCAGAAAAACAGAAAAACCGAAAAAGAAAAACTGAAGAAAAACTGAGAAAACGGAAACCCTTTAAAGCAGAAAAACCGAAACCCTTCGACATACTGATGGTGCGAAATATTTCATCTAATTTTATCGACTATCGTCGCCACGATTTTTTTTTTAAGTTTAGCTATGATCTGTTACCAGGGCCGTATCCAGGATTAATTTTGTGGGGGGTGTTTTACACATGAATTTTTTTCGGGGGAGGGGAGCCAAAAAATTATTTATATCCATTTTTGTTATGTTTTTACGAGTAAGACGAGCGTCTTATATCCCTTCTGGATATGGTCTTGTCTGTAACTTGTTTCATAGGGGGGACTTTCGCTTTTGTTATCCTTTTTCGTTTTTCCTAAGATTATCTTATTAGATAGAAAGTAAGTATTACAAAGTGTTAGCGGAGTGATAAAGATTAATATTTCCGTTTTTTATTCCGTTATCGTATTGTTTCGTTGTTCTTATTGTACTTTTCCTGTTCTCTAGATTATCTTGTTTATTTTCTTTATCTTTACTTCCTCTCATTCTATTGCATTAGTCATGGTAAGGAGTTAAGTTTCTTTTAATGCAGCAAACTGTATAAAGGATTTTTTCGGGGTAGGGGGTACAACATTTTTCACCTTCCCCCCTCTAGATACAGCCTTGAATAGCAGTATTGATTATTGATGATTATTACTGTTATTTTTATATATGAAACAAACTCTTGTGTTTCATTACAGGACTTCGAAGAAATATTTTATTTCTAACGCTAATAGCTTTAATTAGATATGGTTTGAATACACATGATTTTGGTCCATAGAAGTAGAAGGGGCCAAGCCATTCTTGGGAAAGGGGTTTCAGCACTATGAGCCATTTATTTTATTTTCTGCCGGACTAATCATTTTTAGCCATTAGATAACCATAACTGAATAGTTAATATTTTTATATTCACATTTGTTAAAGATGGACGATGTTAACTGCTTAGAATCTGCACCCCCTAGTTCAAGGCCCAAAGATGGATTCTACTTCTGAACAGATATTACACTAAACAAATGACAAGCGTTAAAACTAGACCTAATTTAAAAAGTGGACTGACGACAAGGCCGTATCAAGGGAGGAGGGTCAGGTGGTTTGACCTACCCCCCCCCCGCCCCTAAATGTTTGTCCGACTCATAAAAACGTAACAAAATGAATATAAGCAAATTTCCGATTTGTTTTTTAAAACTTTTTTTTTGTAGGTCCCCCTCACGAAAAAAATCCTGGATACGGCCCTGAACGACGATATCCTCTAATATAAAAAAGAAATTGCTCCCGTCCATATAACGCTTAAAGTACTAGCCATGTTACGCACTACATCTTCCCAGGTAAGCGTAATGGGGGTAGGTGCCGTCCGGATTGGCCCCTGTGAATCCTTAAAATTTTAAATTTAAAATTTTTTTTTCAAATCAGGTATCCTCGAAATTAACCCCCCTCCCTAAAAAATTCTACGCCTTGCACTGATTTCAGCTATCTGGAATATTGTGCCAGCCCATTTATAGCTGACTTGTTTTTAAGTCAACTAGAGTATAAATATATGATGGATAAGAATAATCCAAATAATTTAAAACATGTTTTGTCAAATAATAAAAGATATTTAGATGATATTTTGGTCTTAAATTGTAAGGATTTCATTGATATTTCTAAAAATATATATCCGTCAGAGTCAGAGTCATGAACCTAGTCATGGCGCTGGTCATGAAGATCATTTCTTAGATTTAAATGTAAATATTTGTGATAATAATAAATTAAGTTTTAAAATGTATAATAAAACGGATAATTTTGATTTTCAAGTGATTAGTTTCCCATTCCCTGAAAGTAATATACACTCAAATATCACATATTCTGCGTTTTTCTCACAGTTACTTCGTTATACAAGGATTTGTAGTAATTATATTGATTTTAAAAATAGATGTAAAATCTTAAGCCAAAAATTGATATCAAGAGTTTTTCTGCAAATAAATTAACTTGGCAATTTAAAAAATTTAGTTTTCATTATAACGAACTTTTAAATAAATATCAAAAGAATTATCTGGAAATACTTAAAGAAATTTTTAACTAATTTCGGAGGTTAGACAAATGATGATGCAGCGCCATTTATTTTGAATTGTGTTTCTAATAGAGCGGATTTTTTTTTTTAAATAGCCACATGATAAAGATGAATTCTATAATTGTTTAGTTCGTTTTTTTTTTTTTTTTTTTTTGCAATGTGTTAATATTTGTGATTTGGTAAATTTTATCATATTTAGTTTACCTAGTGTTGCTAAAAAGAGGGATATATTAACAGGATAAGCTTGTTTTGGTGTTACTTGGTTGTTTTACATTTGCTGTTTTTTTTTTTCATAGGCATGTATTTTGGGGGTGATACCTGACACGGGGATGCCATGGATATTCTGTGGTAGCCACAACACTTGGCTGGGTAGAGAATTTAAAGTGGCGAAACCCTATAGGCCAGTGTATTCTCCTGATGAACCCTTGTGTTGGGTTGTTGCCTCTGAATTATTTGTCTTTATTATTTTTTCTATTGTTTGGTAAATGACGAGTTATACTTATTGACGACATGACTGCCTGTCCATGGATTATTCTTTATGGTTGATTTTGTTTGGCTATGCTGTTTGACCTATGTGATTGTATGGATGAGTAGGGTTAAGGCCTCATTCAAGTGCTGGTCTATATTAATCACTAATTTAGGAAAACAGTCTTCCTTTTCTCCTTCTGTCTCTCTTTTTTTTTTATGTGTTTGTGCTGTTGCATTGGTGATTTCTCTTTTCATGATATATATATATATATATATATATATATATATATATATATATATATATATATATATATATATATATATATATATATATATATATATATATATATATATATATATATATACATATATATATATATATATATATACATATATATATATATATATATATATATATATATATATATATATATATATATATATATATATATACATATATATATATATATATATATATATATATATATATATATATATATATATATATATATATATATATATATATATATATATATATATATATATATATATATATATATATCTATATATATAAAAATAAGTTGTCTGTGTGTGGATCTGTGGATGGATCAGGTGACGTCATGTTTGTCCGCATATGACGTCTGAATTATTTCACACTAATACAAAAGAAGAAAAAAACTAAAAAAGGTAAAAACTACAAAAAAAACTAAAAAGAAAAAAAAACTAAAAAAGCTAAAAAACTAAAAATTAATAGAAACAGTTAAAGAAAAAAGGGGGGAAAAGAGAGACAGGAACAGTGACGAAGGAAAAAGAAGTTCTTGAATTGATTTAAGCTTGCAATGACTCACCCACAGCTGATAAAGAAGGACACAGACTTTTGGTTTCAGATTAAAGTCTTGAGAAAATACTTTTTTCGCATCAGATTTTCACTTATATTCACTATATTGGGGCTAGGAGTTTAATAAAAGACATACTGAATTTACATCAAATGCTCAATGAATAAATTGTTGAATTGATTTACGAAGATAAACAAATGGATTCCAAATTTGTAACAATATATTTAATTATTGAATAAATTCGCGCTTCAAATACGTCCCAAAATTTACATAACTAAAAAATTTTAAATACAAATAAAATTTACAAATTTACATAATTTGTCACGTATTCCAACTGGCTATAAATGTATAAGCTAATGGAAGCGGCTTCTCGATTATCGGAGATTTTACCCAAATAGGAGATAAAGGTACAATTCTTAATCTTGGGTGGTTTACAATCAAACCCGGCGAAAAAAAACCTTACGCAAGTTGTAGCATGCGATAGGTCATTTTACAGCGTCTGGAGCACATCTTGGAGTGCCACTTGCTCCGTAAGGTACAAAAACTTCCGACAGGCGACACCACTTCGCACCGCACATGGCACACTTCGGCACATTGTGTGTCTATTGTGTTAATTATGAAATTTTTTTTTGATTGGTTCGTCAGCTTCCCTGCTTCGTCTTCAAAAAAAAGCTATCCATCGGTTGCCTATATGTCTCCCAGTAAGTGTAAAGTGAGACTAGAAGCATCCCTGTGACATCCTGTGACAGGACACCCTGTAACATCTCGATCCTCTTTCACCTTAATGCAAATTCTTCAGAAGAAAGTTAGAATGTGACATTTTGCTTTAATAGGTAATATGCAAAGATTTTCGATCTTTACGATCTAATCCAGTCTTGAGCTTTTTGTAGAAAGGTAGGTATTTGATACCTAGTTTAAACTAGAAGCACACACAGATTTTCAATTTATTGAATTATAGGCATTAAAAGGGCCTCAGCCCTTCCAAAAATAGCCATACGAAAACGTTTTCTGAAGAAAAGTTGGCAGGTGGTTTGTCCACTAACACCGATCGGCTTCGATACACTAGGTTGGCAGGTGGCAGGTGGTTTGTCCACTAACACTGATCGGCTTAGATACACTGGGTTGGCAGGTGGCAGGTGGCAGGTGGCAGGTGGTTTTTCCACTAACACTGATCGGCTTAGATACACTGGGTTAAGGTACCAAACCTTGGTACCTTAGGCCACCTTAGGTACAAAAACAAGTACCTTAGGCCAAATGGAAATATTTTTAAGGCGTGTATTCCTCTTTTTAGCCCCACTTACCTAACGCACGGAACTGCCGGGTTCTCATGACCAGCTAGGAGACACATAGCCACAGCCAAAGAAAAATTCACCCCGTGGTCCCTCTAACATAAGACTCACTTTTAATTCGTCAGCAATAAGGTAGGCAGTTTATATCTTGCTTGAGGAACAATATATTTTCAGTTTGTAATATTGAGACTTAAAGTGAGGTGGCTCCCCCATAGCCCCTCACCCACTGGGGTTTAAGCAAAAAAGTCGGTGTGTTATACCTTGGTTGAGTGATGGTTTAGTGACGCAGTGGCCCTTCAAACAACGTCCCCTCCCAAGACAACAAATTTACCCAGAAAAGTAAACTTTGGCCGTTTTTATTGAACCGCAATCCTACAAGAATTTTCTCTCTTGGGCTACCCTACCACCCTCTCCGAAAGCCCGAAAGTTGTTTGTATTTTACACACAATTATTCATATTGCTTTAAAAATTCAATTGGACGTTTTCAATATAGTATTTAGATATACATTGTCTGTTCTTTTGTATAAATACAGCCTTTAAACCATGAACTAGCATTTTTTAAATTGTTTTTTGAAGCTATGACTGTTTTCTATGACCCTACTAGGTCATAATATGGACCCGGACAATTTTGTGTAGAAGGTAGACGGAGATCAAAAACGGCATTCGCATGTGAAAATATGTCCCTCTGGCCAGAGGTGGTTACCTAGGTATCTTGGCCCATTATGCTATAGCCGATGAGTGAAAGAAAGATGTACCTCTTTTTTCTGAAATTGAATGGTGTGGAGTGGCATTGGAAGGGCCACAGGTACGCCTCATACCACCAATTAAACCTGTTACAAATCCATGTACGATTCCGTTTCAAACAAGGTGCCATATACGAGGCAAGAACGTAGATAGAGGATGCCCCAACGAGATCCTAAACTTTTCTAAATTTCCGTATGCATCTTATTCAAATTATTATTTCCTTTGTTATTGCCCCCCCCCCGAAAAAAAATACGTACGTGCCTTTCAATCACTTTCCTTTTACTCAGAAGTATAAGACAGAATTTACTCCTAAAGATCAAACATCTTTGGATATTTCCAGTGAGGACAAGAAGATGCATTCTAATTTTCTAATAAAAAATCGGTACTAATAGGGTAAGGGGTTTGAGATGTCACGGGCCAACTTTGTGCCTCCAATCCAACACTGCAATGAAGAAGACAACGAAGACATGCTTTTTTCTGTGTGGTATGGAAATAACCGCAATGAAAATAACTCAGGTTTAGTATAGACCCACGTTGTTTGTCCAATCAAACGTTTACAATCAGCGGGGCTGGTGGTTAATAGACTATAGCTTCTAAGACACAAGTAGGGGCTTGACAAATATTCATTGATTTGGATAGGATTGATCGCATGAGATTGGCTACTTCCACGGTAGCTTGACGGTGAAGTGCCAAAAAAATCATAAGAGAATTAACTTAAAATTTGGTAGGCAGTTACGTAGACCCAATATGGCTTACCCAAGAAATTGTATATTACTGACGCATATGGTGCAGAAACTAAGAAAGTTTTATAGTTGGAATATGGTGCAGAAACTAACAGGCCTAAAAGTTTTATAGTTGGAATATGGTGCAGAAACTAACAGGCCTAAAAGTTTTATAGTTGGAATATGGTGCAGAAACTAACAGGCCTCAAAGTTATAGTTGGAATACGGTGCAGAAACTAACAGGCCTAAAAGTTTTATAGTTGGAATATGGTGCAGAAACCAACAGGGCTAAAAGTTTTATAGTTGGAATATGGTGCAGAAACTAACAGGCCTCAAAGTTTTATAGTTGGAATATGGTGCAGAAACTAACAGGCCTAAAAGTTTTATAGTTGGAATATGGTGCAGAAACTAACAGGCCTAAAAGTTTTATAGTTGGAATATGGTGCAGAAACTAACAGGCCTAAAAGTTTTATAGTTGGAATATGGTGCAGAAACTAACAGGCCTAAAAGTTTTATAGTTGGAATCCTCGACCTTGGAATTTTTAAAGTCTGGTAGCGCCTCTAATGTAAAAGTTCAGCGGTCAAAATTTTCTTGGGGATAATCTCATAGACTGTAGCTATGTGGCTCTTTGTTCATCAAGTGGAGCCGGTCACTTTTGTCGGGAGGTAGGTGGACCTCAGAAGTGGTATTCGTCTGAAATTCAGCGAAACTGAGCACGTCAATGGAAACATCGGGGAAAGGGAAGACACCTATAAACACTATCATTCTCAGATCCGATTGGTTTGCCCCGTCTGTTTAAAGCTGCCCGGTGAAAAAATGATCTACCGACCTTTCTGTCAAAATTTTGACATTAAGGATAGTGGTTGCTTTACCACAAATCTGCTTTCTTCCTCCAATCATATAGACTGAGTTCCCTGTTGTGATTTTGATTCAAACACTGTAGGCCCAACAACAGGTCAGCTTTTCTGCTAAGAAGTTGCTGGGGATGATGTTGGAGGATCGCAGCAGAGGCAGTTAGGGAAAGGGGTCACTTGCACGGGGCCCAGAAATTCTAGGGGCAAAAAATTTCAAAGAAATAATCTAACATTTATAATCATTTTGTAATTTTGAAATTTTATTTTTACTAAATAATTAATTAAGTTTTTATTTAATTTTATTATAATTAAGTTTTATTTTGATAAATTTTATTAATAAATGCAAATGTTGTATAAATTTGGCTTGAAAATTTTTGGAGAATAGAGGGGGGCTAATCAAGATTCTGCCCCAGACGCAAGAGCGGTGAGAACCATCACAGGATCTCGGCCCCAATTTAGTCATCCGGAATCGAATATTTTGGCATTATTCGGGGTCGATCAAGATGCAACACAACTATCCTTATACCAAAAACCTGACAGTGGTGTGGAGGGTTGGGGGTGTTGAAGCGGTCCACTTTCGTTCTCGAATCATACAGATTTGCAGGTCTTCGTTGCTCCGATTTAGGCCGTTTATATTCGTAATTTACGAGTCATTGACTGTGTCAATCCATAGATGGGCGTGGGTGTCACTTTCTCGTTGAAGGTTGTTTATTTATGCGATTGCCTTGCAATTGGAATATATAATCTGTGTTTCAGCGATGAAGAATTACAAGTGCAAACAAAACTAGAATTAAAATGCTGAAACTTGAACTTGAAAAGTTCACATAGGGTTATTATCATGTCAGATAAAAAAAGGAAGAAAATCCTTTTTCCATTGACGTAGATTTTATTTATTTTGTGTGTTTGAAATTTCAGGGAAAAGGGAGAAACCCTTATTTTTTTTTTCGAAAAATTCCTAATCCGAGATGCAAGCCATAAGAGGTGACTCTACAGGTCCCATTGCACACGTTTAATTGTGCGTAAAATGTGGAGATTGATATTCAGTAAAGAGTAAAATTGACAGATCGCCAATCGCCATTTGATGAATGTAAAAAACCTGCTTGAATTACATGCGTCGGTCAAACAGTTCGTGGTAACGAACTGTAGTAAGGAGCGACCCGGCTCAATAGTAACCAAAACTCTAAAAAACGGAATTTTGTTAGCATAGCTACATCAAAAGAATTACATTTTGATGCTGATTTTAAATATATAAGTTTAATCAAATTTAGTCTTACCCATCAAAAGTTACGAGCCTGAGAAAATTTGCCTTATTTTAGAAAATAGGGGGAAACACCCCATAAAAGTTATAGGATCTTAAAAAAAATCACATCATTAAATTCAGCGTATGAGAGAACCGTACTGTAGAAGTTTCAAGCTCTTATCTACAAAAATGTGGAATTTTGTATTTTTTTGCCAGAAGGCAGATTATGGACGCGTGTTTATTTGTTTTTTTTTTGTTTTTTTTCCCCAGGGGTGATCGTATCGACCCAGTGGTCCTAGAATGACCACTTGGTGGTCCTTAGAATAAAAAGTTCTAGTGCCCTTTATAAGTGAGCAAAAAAACTGGAGGGCACCTAGGCCCCCTCCCACGCTAATCATTTTCCCAAAGTCATCGGATCAAAATTCTGAGATAGCCATTTTATTCAGCATAGTCGAGAAACCTTATAACTATGTCTTTGAGGACGACTTACTCCCCCACAGTCCCCGTGGAAGGGGCTGTAAGTTACAAACTTTGACCTGTGCTTACATATAGTAATGGTTATTGGGGAGTGTACAGACGTTTTCAGAGGGATTTTTTTGGTTGGGGGGGGAGTTGTTGAGAAGAGGGGGATATATTGGGGGAACTTTCCATGGAGTAATTTGTCAGTGGGGAAGAAAATTTCCATGAAGGGAGCGCAGGATTTTCTAGAATTATCTAAAAAAAAACAATAAAAAAATAAATATGAAAAAGTTTTTTCATCTGAAAGTAACGAGAAGCATTAAAACGAACAAAAATTACTACGCATATGAGGGGTTCATCCCCTCCTCAATACCTCACTCTTTACGCTAAAGTATTTTTAGTAATTTCAACTATTTATTCTACGGCCTTTGTGATTCAGGGGTCATTCTTAAGGAATCGGGACAAAAATTAAGCTTTGTTGTAAAGAGCGAGGTACTGCTGAAGGGGTAAACCCCCTCATATACGTAATAAAAACATACGAATACAAAAGTTCGTTACGTAAATTAATTCGTAAGTTACGTATATCTTTTACTAATAAAAACGTTTGTAAGAAATTAAATGTTATAGTTGCCTTTTCAAGTAGCCAAAAAACTGGGGGGGGGGGCAGCTAGGCCTCCTCCACCACTTCTTTTTTCCCAAATTATTCAATCAAAATTATGAGAAATCCATTTAGCCAAAAAATTAAATATGCAAATTTCGTTTTAATTATTCATCTGCGGAGAGCCAAAAATCGTTTTAATCGTTTTATTTTTTAATGTCCCTCCTTACTTTCAGTTATAAGAACTTGTTTTTTTTATTTAATAGTTTTAAGATCTGAGTTTTGGTACCGATGTTTTTAAAAGGAAAATATTGGGCTTAAAAAAAAAGAAAAAAAAAAAAACAGATCCATGGTAAAGAATTTAGGCACATGTTTCCAAGTGAAGGACATTTAGTCATAAAATTGGCACCTGGCAATATGGCATTTAGACCAGGGAATTGTCTGAATTTCTGGGCGCTTTTTGTTAAATTATTAAATGAAATTTGTTTTTTTTACTAGGCCACAAAATCCTGAACTTTCTTGAATTTCTAGGTGCTTTTTATTCAAATTATTAATTTACTTTTACTAGGCCCCAAAAGACATTTTTACTATTGCTTCAAACCCCTCTCCCTCCCCGACAAATCATTTGTACGTGCCTGATCTAGTCCCGAATACAAGAAAAAATCAAAACTGCATATGAGAAATGCTGTTCGGACAGCTAGCTTTGGCGATCTGTATCTTAGGCCACAAATTTGTTTTAAGATAATTCGGATATATAAACCTCCTTGAATTTTATTACGTGTTAGATTCAATAACAATAGACTATAAAAGCATACCCGCCATCTTGTATATATGGAATCAATCCACCATATCAAAAATATTACTTTTTCTTCTTCTTAGTAATAAAGATGTTTGGAAGTAATGGGCACAAAAAATAGAGGAGGGGTGACTATGCATTTTCCATTTCAGGAAACAAAAGAGTTCCGCTTCTGAAGTTTATGATAGATCGTCGATACCTCGCTCTTTACATTAAAGCTTAAATTTTGTCCCAATTCCTTGAGAATGACCCCTGAATCACAAAGGCAGTAGAATAAATAGTTGAAATTACGAAAAATACTTTAGCGTAAAGAGCGAGGTATTACGAGGAGGTAAACCCCTCGTATGCGTAATAATCTCTGTTCGTGTTAAGTCTCAATGCTGCTTCTCACTTTCAGTAGAAAAAACTTTTCCTATTTATTTTTTCATTGTTTTTTTTTAAAGAATGCTAGAAAATCTTGCGCCCCATCCATTGAAAGTCTTCCCCCATGGGAAGTTCCTCCATGGAAAGATCCTCCATGGTAACCCTTCCCCTCAAATATCCCCCCAAACCAAAAACAATCTCCCTGAAAACGTCTGTACAGTTCCCAGTAACCATTACTACATGTAAACACAGGTCAAAGTTTGTAACTTGCAGCCGCTCCCACGGTGACTGCAGGGGAGTAAGTCGTCCCCAAAGACATAGTTATAGGGTTTTTCAACTACGGTGAATAAAATGGCTATCTCATAATTTTTATCCGGTGACTTTGGGGAAAAAATGAGCGTGGGAGGGAGCCTAGGTACCCTCCAGTTTTTTTGGTCACTTAAAAAGGGCACTAGAACTTTTAATTTCCGTTAGAATGAGCCCTTTCGCGACATTCTTGGACCACTGAATCGATACGATAACCCCTGGGAAAAAAAAACAAAAAAGAAATAAACACGCATCCGTGATTTGTCTTCTGGCAAAAAAATGCGAAATTCCACATTTTTGTAGATAGGGGCTTGAAACTTCTACAGTAAGGTTCTCTGGTATGCTGAATCTGGTGGTGTGATTGTCGTTAAGATTGTAAGACCTTTAGGGGGTGTTTCCCCCTATTTTCTAAAATGAGGCAAATTTTCTCAGGCTCTTAACTTTTGATGGGTAAGACTAATCTTTGTGAAACTCTAAATATTAAATATTTAATTAAAATATACATATATAGTAGTTTATTTCGCTATGCCTAAGCTAAGTGTCTCCGAATGCAGACAGACAAACCGGTTTTACGGTGACAGATCATATCAAACTTCTTGAGCGGGGTCGCTATAATACATAAGTACCGGTTTTTGATTAATGGTCGGTATTTTTTCCAAGACCACCTTCTAAGTGAGTTTCACTGTTGATGATCATGATTGAAACTATATCATCTACATATCCAGAAGTTTGTATGTTTTTCACTGCCTAATAAAAAGACCTATTCCTATTTGAACCCTTAGTTGATAGTTTTGGTAAGTGAATATCTGTTTGGGGTTTGTTTGCTTTGGTAGGTATTTCTTGGGCTGAATAGCTTCTTCCTAGCTATGATAAAGTCTAAAAATGGGATGTGGCGTTGAGTCAAACTGACGGAATAGCAAAGCATGGTGCAACACATTTATATTTTAGTGATGGAAAGCGCTTCACTGAAAACGAGTTATGGTAAATATACGACTGCTCATATTATTGACTTACCAACAAAGTGAAAATACCACTCGATGCCTTTTTTTATGCTCTTTACGAATATAAAAATTGCTTCTATCATAAATTTAAGCACTTTCAGCTCTTGAAAATGACGAATTTTCAATTAAAGTATGAGTTATCGGTCGTTTTCTGACGAAATAGTACTACGTTTGTCAGCGCTGTTTTCTCGGTCGTTTCCGGCAAAATAATACTACATTTTCTCAGTGCCAAAATTATTTATAATAAGGTTAGTTTAGGTTAGGTCAAAAAGGCCTTAAATTGGAATTTGCGATAGAAGCGATGATTATATTCGTTAAAGAGCATAAAAAAGGCATCGAGTGGTATGTTCACTTTATTGATAAGCTAATAATATGAACAGTCATATATTTACCCGAGAAATACTGAATAAAATATAGATCACTGAGATAAAGCGCATAGACAGGAGTTTCTTTTGGAGGGGCTACAATAAAAAAAAACTTATCTTTTTTGGTAATTTGGACAAGAAGTGTCCAAAATAGCAGGAAAGTCGGGTAAATCTTAAAAGTTAGATTTACTGACAAATTCAATCGCAGTCAAGTTGTATTAAGGAGAATAGTCGTATTTAGATAGGCTAGGCTATAAAGGTACATTTTTTTAAGCTCCACAGCTGAAAAAAAAATATCCAAGATTGTAGCCAGCCAATCCCAAATTAACCTAATATTATCAACAACTAGCGGTATCATATCCAAGATTAGGAACATTCTGTCGATGTTAGGCTCAGGCACGTACGCAGAAATTTTTTTCGGGGGGGGGGGGGCCAAAACCTTCGAAACAGCAGATAAAAGGTAGCACTTTTTTTTATTTAGTAACTAAATAAATGCAAAAAGCACGTGTACCAGAAAATACAGATTAACTTTAATCTGTAGAATTGTAGCAGATGGGGGGGGGGAAAAGACTGAAGCCTCAAAAGCACGTTTTAGGCTCATGTTATGTTCATAACGATTTAGAACCAGTGATTAATCTATTATATCCCACTGAAAGGGAAATTAACAGTGCAATATGGGGGCTGTGGGGGGTAGTTCTTCTATTGCAAAAAATTTGATTTTAATGAAAAATGATAGTTTCCAAAAATTTAAGCTGTACTTTATTCTGAAAAGGGAGGATAAACGCCCTAATATCAAGGATAATTCTATTTTGCTGTGAAAAACAAACTCTCTTCACAAAAAAAAATAACAGTACAATCGCTAGTTACTTCAAAGAGGGTAAAAAGTTAGACAGGACATGGGTTAATAATTGGGCAGTGACTTGACCGGATCATTGCCTGCTGTAAAATCCCCCCAAAAAAGGCTTCATACATGTATCTAGATAAATGTATCTTAATAAATGTCCTACTTTTGCCAGAAATCCCAAAAAAACATGGGGAAATTAAACATTTTACAAAAGTTCGGGGGCGGGGGCGAAGGCCCCCCCTGCGTACGTGCCAGGTTAGGCTACATCCTTTTCATAATACTTGACCGTGAATAGGCCACGTATTATCCGCAGTGGCTTCAGTTTATGATAATGTAGGGTGGAGGAGGGATAAAATGTATTTATCAAATTCAGCATAAGCCTTAAATTGGGGCTGTTGAGAAGGAAACATGTTGAGAAATCAATTCTTACTTCATTATATACAGAAAAATTGTAGTTGACACATTTTGACTACCACTTCACTATACTTTACCCCCAACCCTTCCCAATGTGCAAATATTTAGCCCAAATTATATATTTCCCATACATTTGCAATGATTCACTCTTGTTTCAACCTGTGTACCCGTAAACTGAATCAACGCTGACGAAATCACGAAAAAGAAAAAACAGGTGGGAAATGTAAAATTTGGACTATTAATTTGCATATTAGGGGGGAAGTAAAGTATGCTGGAAGAGCCTTTAAAATGTGTCGAAATTTTTGAAAATGTGAAAAATGTTTTTCTGCACATTTTGAAGTAAGAACTGATTCTAACCATGTTTCCTTCTCAATAGCCCCTATTCAAGGCTTATACATCAAAATATAGTGTGTGGAGGGAGAAAATTGTGATATCTTTTCAAATTTTCAATATAAAAAAGTTTTTTCCGACATCTAGAGGGGGGGGGGTAAGTAAACACCGGAGGGCGGATATAATAAACCTCCTATAATAGCCTATAATAAACCTCAACTGATTTTGGAATGAGTTCAAAACCCGATATCCTTGGGAGGGGGGGGTCAAAAATTCTTGAACTTATCCCGTATGACAGAAAAACGGTTCAAACCTTCTGTTTGGGTACTTTTCCAAAGATGAATCATTTACCTGTAACTATACAATCTGCATTTTCCACTTGCTTCAATATCCTCGCTGCTTCTTCAGCTAAATCATCTTCATTTAAAATAAGCGGTTCTTTATACACATTGCGGACAAATTTTCTACCCTCATTCTCTGGCAAATATCCAATCACTTGACCCTGTTTATCCAAAACTGCACCTCTAGGAATATGCTTAACACTAATATCTTTATTGAATGAAACCCGCTTAGTTGATGAATCTTCCGAGTGTTCAGATTCAGTCCGGTAGACAGTCCTATGCATTTTTCATGCTCAGCATTCGGCTGTTGTTCAACAGCCCGCTTCAACAAAATCACTAAAGTTTTTAAGGTTTTCTGCTGCCAAGATATGTTTTCAAGGCAGCCAGCATCTAGTGACCAAAAGCCCGAAGAAAATGAGTAATTGCTTAGTTGATAACTTGAGGTATTTGCAACTATTATTAGCTGTAATGCTTTGTGTAATTTGAGTGAATTATTTGCTGTGACATATACCTGAAAGAAAGAATGTTGGGTAAAACATTACTTCAGAAATATGGCTTGATTATTATTTTAAACTAAAACGTTATGTTACTTATAGAAAAGGTGTTAAACACTTCTTTTACAATTGATATAAACTAAAACGAGTAAGACAATAATTCTATAGCAGGATTTCTTCTATAAAATAGGGGTGCCAATTGGAGGGGGAAGGGTACTATCCCTAAATTTCGAAAAATTCCTTTCATTAAAAAAAAGAAAAAAGATCATCAAAATTCCCCTACTTTTGGTTAAAAAATCCTTTGTATTTCTTAAAAAAATCGACCTCTGCCTACAGTTTCCTGGATTAGCGCCTATGCTATAAGGGAAACATTATAATAACAGAAGAGTGGCACCGATGATGATGACGATTTACCCCCTTCCTAATGGGGCCAGGCAAGATAAAACTTCACAAAAAAGCTGTATAATAACAAATTCTTAATGGATGATATACTAAAAACCAGCATTTCTTATATTTTTTGTCCCTTCCATTTTAACCCACGTTTTCCATGTTTTATAAATAGTCCGTGGGTATGTCTGTTCGCTTTCATAGAAGGGAGGAGTTGCAATTGCCATGATGTGGAGTGTTATATTTGGAAAGAGTGTTGGACGAGAAATTTAATGGTGCCGTTCTTTTACTACTATTACTTTTCCTTCATAGAAGGAATCTTAATTCAAAATCACTATAAAGTCGCAAAGTCCCTAAATGGACAGTGGCAGCAGGGGCGTAGCTCCATCATTTTTGGGGGGAGGGGGAAAGAAGGGTCGCATCCGGGGAGTCAAGGGGCATGGGCTATATAAAAACATCTCCAATTTTTTCTTGGGTGGCAACCCTCCGCCCCAAATGAAGCCACTGAGTGACAGAGAGGGGGAAGAGATGCATTCTATTCTCTGAGGCCAACCTGACTTTTATGCATAATAATGATAGATAGTAATAAGCTTACCTAAGCTACGGATGTCAGGTGATTGATTTTTCTAACGATAATTTCGACAGGACCTGTGCCTGTCATCATCAGGTTAAATTCAAATTTCTTGCCCAAAAGTAAAATCACTAAATAAATAAAACTAACAACACTGAACAACACTAATGATGAGCCGAACCTGGAATTATTGTTGTGCCATGGCCCGAATTTTGGTAGAGGCATTGATGGCTGCTGTCCTAGTAGATCTTAACGAGGTTGGGCCTTTAGGAAAGGGGTGGAGTTTTTTGTGAGTTTTCAATTTATGGGTGAAGGGTTCCCAAATTTCGCTAATATGAAACTCACCATTGTCTTTATTGATGGCTGGTTTATTTTTAGCAATTTCCAAAGCTTCTCTGATTTTCTGCTTTAAGAGTTGTGGGACAATAGCAATAAGTTGGGCTTGGTCAAACTTAATGGAGTCGGAAGGGTTTTCAAATATATGATGGGCCAATGCAGAGAAATTATCTTCCTCCTTTAGCTTTGTCTTTTTAAGGCAGGCATCAATGGAATCAGCATGTTCTTTTAATCGGTGATATAGATGTCTCATGGTACGACCTATATAGGTATCACCACAGCTACAAGGAATCTCATATACCCCTGGTGGATCTGAAGTAATCTTGTCCTTGCCTTTATTCAAGATGGCCTTTGTTGAAGAACTCCACCATTGACAGATTATACACAGATAGGGTGGCTTCTACATCTACTGTCAAGTTTTATAGACTAGTTGATCATTATAATGAGACACTGATGGAGACTAGTGAGTGGGGCGTTACATGCTATGGGGCAGGAGGGCAACTGCCAATCCTAGACCTCGGTTTGCCTCCCCCTTGCTGAAATTCAGTTCCTTCAAAAATCTTGTCAAAACTAAGATAAGCCTGCATAATTCAAGAATCAACAGATATGGATCAGTTTTCTTTTGTATTATATTTACCTGTATATTATTATAGAGTATCATTATAGTACAATGTTATGTAGTAGCCTACCTTTATGGTACCAAATGGCTCATTTTTCAGTTTCTACTGCCATTTTCACTTGATATGGGAAAATTGGCTCCAACTTTGCTTCCACCCACAAAGAATTTTGACGAAATTACGCCACTGCTAGTGAGCCTTATTTTGCTAAGACCCAAGGCGTGTTTATAAGCTTACAGTATTGATCGTGCGTCAGGGGTTGACAAAGTCTACATTTGCCCCCTCCCCCGAGAAAAAACGTAACTTTGACTCTGCTAAAACCTCTGGATTCATATGCTTACTGTTTGCATGCCCAGTAGGTATTACTTAGTAACCATTGGACCTCTGTTGTTTTTATTGTACCATTTTCAAAATGAAATGCTTTAAGTTCAAGCGCCTATTTTAAGTTTGATACTACTAGGCAAGTTCCTAATCTATATCTGAGTGATGTAACTATTTAAACAAGCTCAAAAACTAAAATCGTAAAAAAAAATCAGTCTTACAGGCATAAATGTAGAAAACATATGTTAATTAACTATATGTAGCATGTAGTTAATGACAATAAATGTGTTTTATATATAATTAAATAAAAAAAACAAGTTTTTTTTAACTGATAGTAAGGAGCATCAAGCATTAAACATTAAAACTTGAAACGAACGGAAATCATTCCGCATTTGAAAGAGGATGTTCCCTCCTCGACGCCCCGCTCTTTAGACTAAAGTTTTTATTGTTTTAAAAAGTAGAGGTGTGAGAAAGAGTCAAACATTAGCGTAAAGAGCATGGCGTCAATACTATATGTAAACAATGGCCAAAGTTATAGCTTGCAGCCCTTCCCCCAGGGACTGTGGGGGATTGAGTCGTCCTCAAAGACACAGATATTAGATTTTTTGACTATGCTGAACAAAATGGCTATCTTGAAAATTTGATCCGATGAATTTGAGAAAAAATGAGCGTGGGAGGGGGTCTATTTGTCCTCCAATTTTTTTGGTCGCTTAAACAGGGCAATGTATCTTTTAATTTCCGCTAAAATGAGCCCTCTCGCGACATTCTAGGACCACTGGATCGATAAGATCACCCCTGGAAAAAAACTACAACAAATAAACACGCATCCGTCATCTTTCTTCTGCCAAAAAATACAAAATTCCACATTTTTGCAGATAGAAGCTTGAAACTTCTACGGTAGGGTTCTCTGGCATGCTGAATTTGATGGTGTGACTTTTAGGGGGTGTTTCCCCCTTTTTCAAAAATAAGACAAATTTTCTCAGGGTCGTAAATTTTGATGGGTAGGACTAAATTTGATTGAAATTATATATTTAATCAACATAAAAATCCGATTCTTGTGATGTATATATTGGTATCAACATTCCGTTTTTTAGAGTTTCGGTTACTATTGAGCCGAATCGCTCATTACTCAGTTCGTTACCACGAAATGTTTGATTAATTTATCAATGATGTGAATATTTCAATCAGTCCGAGAGCTTACGTCGTGAAAAAAGGTTTAAATTAGTCTTATATCCATAAATGCAGAATACAAACAAACTTATCTGCATAGCCCGAGATAAAAATAAATAAAATATTCAGTCTCCTCCCTGTCCTCGGAAATACACAAAAATGGAAAACCCTAAGAGAGCACTCCCCAAAGTTCAGAAACTGTACTCATAAGCAACAATTAATCTATTTTTAGATAGTTAACGTTCCAGTGACCAAAAAACCCGAAATGAATAATGAATTATTTAGATGAAAACTTGAGATATTTACCACAGTTATTAGCAGCATAGCTTTGTATACTTTGAGTGAATTATTTGCTTTGACATAAACCTGACAGGAAGAATGTAAGCATTTCAGTCAACTTAAGAAGCTTCATTATCCAGGAAAAGGTTTAAATCATTCTTACAGGTGCAAATATGGAAAAGGTGCGAAAGATTTCTTTAACCCGAGATAAATACTGTCCCTTAAATGGGCACGCCCCTCCCAGGATCATTTCCTGTGATCATAAAACATCTCTTGATATTGGACAAAATCTCAAGAGCCAGATTTGTACCTTGCCTTAAATCGTACTTCCTAGCGATATGGACGAACCCTGTGAACGTCAGTCATTGACGATAGGGTTGAGGGACATCTTCCCCATTGGGTTTCAGTGGCGTCGTTTTTTTGGGGGGAGGGGAGGGAAATTCGCCCCCAACAATTTTGAGGAAAAATGATTATGTGGGGCATGCCCCTTAACTTTCTGAATGGAACCCTTCTTACCCACCCCCCAATAAAAATCTGGAGCTAAGCCCCTATTGGGCTTGTCTTGCTTTTGCAGACCAATGATCCTCGTCATGACCTTGATAAACGAAAATTATTTTCTTTTTCTGAAAGTAAAGCATCTGCAACTTTTGCAAATCTTTTTATTTAATACTAAATAACTGACTTGAATGCTTCTTCCCAAAATAACTGCTAAATCACCTTTTTTTGCTTAGAAGTCAATCCGACAAAATTCCATACCAGAACGTGTGATTTCTAAATTTAGTTTTTTTTAAGCGGCTTCCTGCATTCTCTCTGTTCTATTGCTCCTTCACAGATAGAACAGGAATATCGTGTTGAAGTAGCGACTATTCACAGCGATTTTTAAGAATTCACTAAAACCCTTTGTCAACCGTAAGCAATGTCTCCAGATCTACGAAATATTCGTTAGATCTATCTATTTCCGTCAGGCCGTTAGAGACACGATATATGGAATTCAAAGAAAATCTTTTTTTTTGCAATCTACGGATAATTTTTATAAAAATAACACTGGGTGAAACTTTTTAGCGAATTCTTTACCAAACGTTCAGAATAAAGCAAACAGTTGAAAGTCAAATTGTGTTCGGTTTATGGAACGGAAGCAACTGCATTGCAGCTGCTTGCACTGCAGCTGCTAAATTCAGATTTATTAGTATATCAATATTGTTTCCAACTTTAAATTACACCTTCAACACTGAAAATCCACTTAAAGATGTCCGTTCCTTCATTGCAAAAATTTCACCGGCTCCAATCGGTATATAAAGAAAAAGATCAATGGATATCAACGGGTCACAGATATACGATTCAATTTTTCTGCGCATCGACTTGCTTGAGATCTTTTTGCCGTCTAATCGACTTTGCATGAATAATCTCCTATTTTTGTGATTAAATAAAAATCCTTTTTTATAACCCTGAGAAAAGTCAGTGCACATGTCCCAATTAGAGACTTTAGTAATTTTTATAATAGTATTATTCTAACGTTCACGTTGGCCGTTGACGTGCCCTGTGACTTGTCTATTTCACTGGTCCTTCACCAACTGTATATGGAAAATGTGTCCAAGCAGCGACTCGATACAGGAGAATTCTAATTGCTGTTAGCTGAACAGAAGTCAACTAAGTACATTTAAAAACCTGAAGCCAAGTTTAAATTTTAAACTTACTTAATCAAATATGAAATAAAGATACTCCAAAGCCATTGCTGGCTCGAGAGGCTCTATGAATAGCCAGAATAGCAGAATTGCCAGATGTTGAAAGGAGAATAGCCAAGGCTCAGGGTATTTTTTCACAACTAACAAAAGGTTTGAAGAATACGAAGATAAGTTTGCGAGCCAAGATTATAATATTGGAAGCTACAGTGATGACAGTGGTCAAATATGGCTCTGAAGCATGGGCGCTCCGAAAAACGGAGGAAGATTTGCTAGATGTTTTCAAGAGAAATTGCCAATGGATTGTTCTGAGTACCTGATTGACTGACCGTATTTCAAACAGTAGGCTGTACGAAAAAGTGTATTTCAATCCTGCTTTCTTTACCTATAATGAGAGAAAGTTTGTGATGCCTAGGGCACGTTCTTCGGGTGAAGGATGACAGCTCGCTAAAGATTTTCCTTTTCGGCCAGCCGTCTATGGCTAAAGGGAAAACAGGTCGTCCTCGGTTGTGCTAGAAGAATGTCATAAGGAATGATTTAAGAGAAAAGGAAACTTCAAGTGAGGGTGTAAATAGGAGGCATAGAATAGATTGGAACGGAGGAAGAGCGTGCGTAGCTGATTTGGCGTCAGGCGGCTTTGTACTGCGGTGAGTTGTTAGCGGTTGTAATAGTGGAGCCATTACTGACACATAGGGCGTCGAATGGACGTTTTATTTGTTAAAGCTAGCAAGCCTATCGACTAGCTTGCCACGGCGGGGATTGAACTCTGGCCTTGCTTTGCCAAGTAGAACAATAATCCATAGTGCTACTACAGGACAACTTACCTAAAAAATGGCAGCAATCAAATTCAAATGCCGTGTGACTAGAGCTGGGCGATAATTCATTTAGATCAAAGTATCAACACCTTCATATATCGCGTTCAAATTATCAATATTCTCAAAAACTTTCGAAGCCCACATATCGTGTGCATCCAATTTCTAGACATCTACTCTGAAAATAAGGTACACTGCAGTTTTATACATATAGAACCAGAAGACTGACATTTGATAAGGGCTACGAAACCCGACTAAACTTATCAGTGTTAAAAATACACGATTTTTACTTTCATATTGTCCCGCAGCATACAGGTATAAATCTTTCTGAGAAGTATCGTATCAAGTATTGATAGCCGACAATTTTTATGAATCACTCAAATCTACTTGTGACAGAACAATAGATAAAACCTCGCCATGAGATCCTGAGAGCTGTGGCTCAATCCTGTCTGTTGCACGGAACCTTATTTTAGTTACCCAAACTACCAATATTTACTAAAAAAATTCAAAACAGGGCGTGGGAGGGGACTGGCTGCCTTCCAATCCCTTTTGACTCTTAGAAAAGACACTATAGCTCTCATTTCCCTGTCGAATGAGTCCCTCCAAAGTTTCTATTCCAACTCCTTCAATACGAAGTGGCCTGGGACAAAATTAAATAATGGATTTGAAACAAGGACCGTTATTTTAGTTGCCACAGTGGAGTGGATTTGAAACTCTTCTGCTGGCACGGAACATCGAGTCCTACACACTATGTGGTAATGAAGTAGGTGCCAGTAGCGCGTCTTGGGTTTTGATTTTTTTTTCAGGGGGGGGGGGATATAGAGTGCGCCAAAAAAATTGTTCAGTGTGCCGACAAATGTTGACACATGCTAAGTTAAACTAAAAACATAAGTTAAATTCCAAGGTATTGCCCCCCCCCTCTTAGCTCCACCCCTTTGTTTCAAAGCACATGTATAATAACGTTAGTCTGATATTGGTAATTAAAAATGTTATATGTTACACTTCACATATCTTTGCAGGAGAGAGGATAAAGTAAACAATGTGTTTCGAATTTTTGGCCTTTCAATTTTGGCCTTTCAACAATCCATAGTATGAATAAGGTGAAATTTTAAGGACTCAGGTACAACTTCTTGAAAATAAGAGAAAAATGTGCAATTCAATTTGGGAATACTAGACAGCTCGAAGTTTCCTGGGAATCAAATGTTTCAGGATACATAATTACATATCCTGAAGATCTTATATCTCTTGTAATACAAGAAAGGGGCGGGTGAATAAGTTTTTTGATTTGAAGGGTTTGGCTACGAGTATACATCTCAGAAAATGTTACATTATGATTTTGAATTACCACATCTAAAACTATAGATCAATAGTGTTCAACAGTCTTTTCTTCAAAAGGCAGTATAATACAGTAATGGATCCGCACACTTCTTTTTCATTTAGCTAACTGCAAACTAGATTGGAATCCTCGAAAATCATCTATGTATTTTCGCTTCCCTTCGCCCACGAGTAAAGCCAATTCATAGTCAGAAACTGAAAAAGAAAAAGAAGCTACATCAATCATTTATTTATATAAAATCAAGTTGAATAGACAACTGTTTGACCATTAAAATTATAGATAGATACATATTAAATAAAGTATTTGTGGCTACTCTAACAACCTCAGAACATTACAGATACCAAATTAGGTTATTTCAAGCGGTCTCCGTGAGTCTTTCTTCCAATCCAAAGATTAATGAATATATGATCTGGCAGGCAGTACTCTAATGGTAAACACTCCTCACTTCGTCAGCGAAATTAAATATAAGTTTTTAGCAAGGCAACACTGGTTACCTTTATATGAAAGGCAACACTGATAGCCAACATTTATCTACTTTTTACAAACACGTTTATATCAAAACCTTCTTTTGTTAGATGTTTACCAGAGGCACTGTCCACGGATTGTTTGGGTACCGTCCGACTGACCCTAATTCAAACATTGTACGACGAATGTTCTACTGTTTCCTAGGACTATAGTGAGGAAAGGTTAAGATCGGTAGGACGGGTTCTGAGGATGAAGGATGGCAGGTTGCCAAAGATTGTCCTTTTTAGCCAACCGTTTAGGGCTAAATGGAAAGCAGGTCATTTTCATCTGGGGTAGGAGGATGTATACCGTTTTCTAGGGCTATAATTAGATAAAGGCTGAGATAAGCAGGACGGGTTCTGCGGATGAAGGATGGCAGATTGCCAAAGATTGTCCTTTTTAGCCAACCGTTTAGGGCTAAATGGAAAGCAGGTCATTTTCATCTGGGGTAAGAGGATGTATACCGTTTTCTAGGGCTATAATTAGATAAAGGCTGAGATCAGT
This sequence comes from Artemia franciscana, assembly GCF_032884065.1. NCBI lineage: Eukaryota > Metazoa > Arthropoda > Branchiopoda > Anostraca > Artemiidae > Artemia > Artemia franciscana. The sequence goes on along the minus strand of NW_027062736.1, from coordinate 73,772 downwards.
AGGACGGGTTCTGCGGATGAAGGATGGCAGATTGCCAAAGATTGTTCTTTTTAGCCAACCGTTTAGGGCTAAATGGAAAGCAGGTCATTTTCATCTGGGGTAAGAGGATGTATACCGTTTTCTAGGGCTATAATTAGATAAAGGCTGAGATCAGTAGGACGGGTTCTGCGGATGAAGGATGGCAGATTGCTAAAGATTATCCTTTTAAGCCAACCGTTTAGGGCAAAATGGAAAGCAGGTTATTTTCATCTGGGATGAGAGGATTTATACCGTTTTCTAGGGCCATAATTAGATAAAGGCTGAGATCAGTAGGACGGGTTCTGCGGATGAAGGATGGCAGATTGCCAAAATCGTCCTTATCGGCCAACCATCTAGGATCAAACGAAAAGCAGGTCGTCCCCGAATAGGGTAGGAAGAGGTCGTAAGGAAGGATTTAAGTCAAAGTGGAAATTCTTAGAAGGGAAGCTTAAAATAGATTTGCATGGAGGAGGAGCGTGCGTAGGATCTATTGCTCATCCTTAAAAGACACCATGTCAAGTTCTTTGGTCACATTTTGTGTTCTCCTGAAGTCATGGTATGTCAAGAATTCCTCAACCGCGAAACCACATTCTAAATATATCCAATATTCTACTTCCATTCAGCTGGAGAGATCCTTATTAAAAACGGAAAAATACTATTTCTATAAGATTTGGCAAACTTTCAACTATAACATTATATTCCAATTATGATGCAATAGAATATCTTTGAACGAAGTGCCATTTTTACCTACCCTAAAGCCAAAAATTCTGACAATGTGCTTTTTTTAAACACCAAATAAAAAGACTCCCTTATAATCTTCGACCACCTTTGGAAAATGGAACCACCAATTGAAGAGGAAAACGTTCCACAAATTGGGTCTAGAATACCAAGTTTTTTTGTTTTTTTTGAATACACACAAAGTAAACTAAGCCATGGAACATGAATTTAAAATAACGGACGTAAAGTAGCTCTCACACTACGTCCGCAATTTTCTATGCTAATCCGTTAAGTTACGTTACGTAAAGCATAACCTTTCCCACTTAAACAAGTCCTTTCACACAACGCTGACGTAAAAATGCATAAAAATCATCGGTATCATCGTCTAAAAGCATCACAATCAACATATGCAATCTATTCAAAAATCAAAAATGTGAAATGGAGATTCAAGCTCTGATGATGATGATGATCAAGCTCTGATGATGTTATGGATATTACAGATGATTTGTGTTAGAAAGACGACGTGAAATGCTGACTAGAAAAGTTTTTCTAATTTATTTTCAAAATCTATTAATCGGTCATCCAGAAATTCCATTTTGTTGCTGCTATGTTACCTTTTCCATATCGTAACATGAACTCACTGAATGTAAAATTCTATTTTAGGCTCAAGTTTACTGGGCACTGTCTGCAAACGGACAAAATTTGCCATTTATATTTTAAGATATGCGTTATTTTCCTACCAATTTCGAGGCGAACTTAGTCCGTTTCTAATTTCATACAATCTAGGAAGATCAAACAAATAACGGTTCTTCGGCATTTTTGGCAAAAATATTCTGTCATTGAGAAGCCTCATTTTAAACGTGGACAAAAAAATTGATACCTTACAAAAAAAAATAAATAAATAAATAAACCTAATCTCTAAAATTTTAATTCTTAAGCTATGAAAAAGTAAACATAAAATAATATAATAAGTCATAAACAGCAAGATCGTGCAAGGTTTCAAATGATAAACAGTGCTAGGCGGTAAAACACAACGTTAGAAACTTAATAAGCATATTTAAATGATTAGGCCTATTATAAAATTTTAATGTGCCTTCACTCCCCGACGAGGTCGTATCCAGGACTTTTTTCTTTGGGGGGGGGGGAGCATTTTTCGTTTTTTTCACAAATACACTTTTAAAAACAAATCAAAAATTTTGTATGCATTTGTTTGCATTGTTGTTACTTTTTTTACAATTTGGACAAAATTCCGTAGAGGGCTCGAACCTGGCAAGCCTCCTCCCCCTGGATACGGCCTTGCTTCCCATTGATTGATCTATTCCAAACAACCTGGGAGGAGACTTAAATGCACAGACGCACTTAGTACATGATACCAAAATACACGTTACGTTAATGAATCATTAGCAACCTCAACGATAATGCTCGAGGGAGAGTATTTATATTTCACTAAGCAGAAATTCTAACAATATATAAAAAAAAGTTCCTCTTCTTCCATTAGAGTGAAACCCAGAATGCCTTTAAGACCTTTAGGGGGGCCTTAAACTTCTAAAAGCCACAAAAAACGCAAGGACTCAAATCCCAAACTGATTGAATTACTTCTGTTTGCCTTTCTTTGATATAATAGACTTATATTTTCCTTCCTCCCGTTTATCCTTCCCCTTTATTAGGAATTGTCCTTCTATCCTTTTCTTCTTCAAGTCAATAATTTCTTCTCTAAGGAGACGAACCTCTAATATCATCACAAAAAATATTGTAAAAGGAATTAACGTTAGAGAAAGCCCTATCAAAGGAATTAGACAAACTGTCAAAGTCGTTGATGGGTGATTCCAAAGTACTACGTTCATTAACACAATTATGAAAAATCGGACAACACAGGTAAATACCTTTCTTACCTTCTCCAGTATTGGTATGCAACACCACAAATCCAAAATTGTCTGAACAATAAAATAATGTACTCCTAACTCATATACTTTCGATACATATAGTAAAACAATAACAAGGAAACGTATAATGGGAATTTCCAAATTTTGATGTAAGCAAAAATAAGCTTGCAATAGCATATGAAGCCTAAAGCTTATTTCAATAAGAAAAAATATTTTTGTTAAGTCAGTTAAGGAGTCAGTTTGCCACAGGTAAACTGAGTTAGCCACAGGTTGCCACAGGTTACCCAGAGAGCCATACAGAACACTTGTAACTGCTACCACAAGAGAAATTGCTAAATTTAACTTATATTCTGCTAAAACATAAAATCTATTTCTTTCTATAATCCCCAACATTTGAGCTAGCCATCTTAAAACTGAAAATTCCAAGATAATGCCAAAGAACATAGATATCAGCATATAAAAAAGGATATTAGCAATATCCATCCACTCAGGTGCACTCCAATATCCATGATGTATATAAAAACAGTACTCTCTCAGTGGGGTTAGTATACCCGCTCCAATGACTGCGATTAAACCAAGCAATAAACAGAAGTTGTTTTTCAGGCCAAGCATCAGAGAATCTTTGTACATTGAAAAAAGTGCTACTAATTGACAAATTTAATAACACAAATTGAAGAATGAAATACACATCCCAAAAATGGGCTTCGGATTTTTATTGAAAAATCTAATTAATGTTATTTTCACAACAGAGACAAGATTTTTTTATTATTCGGAAAACTAATAAAAGCTCATTTCAAAACTATTAGTCAATAATGTTTTTAAATGTACTGCCACTTTACATGACGTATAAAGTAGATATACATGTAATTCATATGACGTACCAAGTCCTATGATCTTAGTACATCTATATCTATATAAATAAAAATGTACTGTCTGTTGTCTGTTATCTGTTGTCTGTCACAATACGATATTAATATATAATACATGACGTCATATTCAATATGACGTCTTATTCAATATAAAGATTTGCAGCTCAGAGAAAAAGTACTATTATATTGTGGCTCAAAAAGAAAAAGTATCACTAATGTCAAAGAGAAATTATCCGCTTTACGTCAACGAAGGCATGTCGAGGAACCACCAGAGCAGCACGAAACTAGGCTTGCGGCTGACAGAGTTAGTAAAAAAAAAGATACAATACTCCAACTATCAACGACGTAGCAACCATTATGGTCGGTGATCAGTTCTTACCTCGAAATATTATTTTTTATAGGCGAAACAATCAGTTGACAAGAATTGCTGAAACTCGTCGATGCTACGATGCCCTACAATATCCTATCATGTTTTGGGATGGAGCCGACGGCTATCACTTTAATATTAAATTGATAAATCCAGCCACTAACAAAGAAATGGACAGGAAATGCAGCGCAATGAACTATTATGGCTACGGAATAATGATTCGTCAGGATGAAGAGAATTATATTTTAAAATGCCGTCAATTGTTCCACCAATACATCGTTGATATGAATGCAAAGATTGGATCAGAACGTTTGCTATTCATCCGTCTGAATCAGACCAAGCTCCACTCTAAACAATACATTCATTGGCGGGATGCAGTTGTAAATGATGGTAATACCACTAACATTGGAAGAGTAACGATTTTACCTTCGTCATATGCTGGCAGTCCACGTCATATGTCCAGATTTATTTATTACATTTACATGTAATCCATCTTGGGACGAGATACAGCAGCTTTTACTTCCTGGACAATCGTGGACAATCGCCGGTTCATAGACATGTCATTACGGCCCGTGTCTTCCGGCAAAAGCCGAAATCACTGATACATTTCATAGTAAAACTTAAAAGTGTTTGGGCCAGTGCGATGCTGGTTGTACTCAGTGGAATGGCAAAAGCGAGGATTGCCACACGCATATATACTAATATGGTTATTTGATAAAATTGCTTTTAATGAAATTGACGATGTGATTTCCGCTGAAACACCTGATGTAGATATCGATAGGGACTTACATGAAAATGTTGTAAAAAATATGATACATAGACCTTGCGGTGAACTGAATGAAAATTCACCACGCATGGACAGAGGAAGGTGCACAAAGCAATATCCTCGACTTTTAGTACCTAATGCAATTACCGACAGTCAGGTATGACCTTGGACTTTAGAACACAAATTTATAACTGCACTTTAGTTATGATTGAAGATTTATGGTTGTCTATGGCAAACAAACTTTTCAATCATTTGGGAATGCCTTCACTCAATCGTACTGCTGCTATTTCTAAATGTGTAGAATTGGATCGTGAACAAAGTTACAACACGATTGATCTATTGTCGTATGTACAAACAAATATTTCTAAGTTAACGTCTCAACAAAAAGGCATTTATGATCAGATAATGCATTGTGTCGATTACCAAGTTGGAAAAATCTTCTTCTTGGATGCGCCAGGAGGTACTGGTAAAACGTTTCTAACTAGATTAAATAGAAAAAACCAGTTTTTTAAATGAAAGTAAGGAGCAACATTAAAACTTAAACCGAACAGAAATTACTCCGTAGATGAAAGGGGCTTTTCCTCCTCAACGCCTCGCTCTTTACGCTAAAGTTTGACTCTTTCTCACAACTCTACTTTTTAAAACAATAAAAAAAACTTTAGTGTAAAGAGCGAGAGGTTGCGGAGGAAAAGCCTCTTTCATATACGGAGTAATTTCTGTTCGTTTTAATTTTTAATGTTGCTCCTTACTGTCATTTAAAAAACTTGTTTTTTTATTTAATTTCTGGACGTTTTTGAATTAATGCATGTTTTGATCTTGGCTCTCCGCACATAAATAATTAAAACGAAATTTGCATATTAATTTTTTTTGGCTAAATGGCTTTCTCATAGTTTTAATCGGAAGATTTCGAGAAAAAAGGAGCGAGGGAGGAGGGCTAGTTGCCCTCCAATTTTTTGATTACATAAAAAGGCAACTAGAACTTGTAATTTTTTACAAACGTTTTCATTATTAAAAAATATACGCAGCTTACGAATTAACTTACGTAACGATCTTCTATATTCGTATGTTTTATTGCGTATATGAAGGGGTTCACCCCTCGTCGATACCTCACTCTTTACACTAAAGCTTAAATTTTGTCCCAATTACTTAAGAATGACCTCTGAATCACAAAGGCCGTAGAATAAATAGTTGACATTACTAAAAATATTTTAGCGTAAAGAGTGAAGTATTACGAGGAGGTAAACCCCTTATATGCGTAACAGTTTTTGTTCGTTTAAGTTTTGATGCTGCTCCTTACTTTCAGTAGAAAAAACTTTTCATATTTTGTTTTTATTTTTTTTCAAATAATACTAGAAAACCTTGCGCCCCCTTCATTGAAATTGTCTTCCCCCATGAGAAGTTCCTGCATGGAAATATCCCCCCACGTAACCCCCCTCAACTCTCCCCCCTAAACGACAAATCCCCCAGAAAACGTCTGTACACTTCCCAGTAACCATTACTATCAAACAGTTCGTGGTAACGAACTGTAGCAAGGAGCTCAACAGTAACCAAAACTCTAAAAAACGGAATTTTTATAACAATAGTTACATCAAAAGAATCGCATTTTCATGCTGATTTTAAATTTATAAGTTTCGTCAAGTTTAGACTTACTTAGAAATGCTGATATAAGTTTCATCAAGTTTAGTCTTACCCATCAAAACTTAGGAGCCTGAGAAAATTTGCCTTGTTTTAGAAAATAGGGGGAAACACCCTCAAAAGTCATTGCATTTATGTAAAAAGACTATCAACTTTATTCACGTTTATGACCCTCTGCAGCCTTTTTCCATATTCAGTCTTTTGTTATCTTTGTTAGTTTGTTATCTTTTTTGTTAGTTTGTTATCTTTTTGTTAGTTTGTTATCTTTTGTTAGTTTGAATTTTTTTTCTTCGCTGTTTATCGTTTTTGTTTTTGTTTATTTATAATACTCCGCACTTTGTGTTTTTTATACTTTTACGGGTAATAAAGTTCATTCATTCATTATCACACACTTCGTGGTAACGAACAAGGAGCGACCCGGCTCAATAGTAACCAAAACTCTAAAAAACGGAATTTTGATACCAATAGCTACATCAAAAGAATTGCATTTTAATGTTGATTTTAAACATTTAAGTTTCATCAAGTTTAGTCTTACCCATCAAAACTTAGGAGCCTGAGAAAATTTGCCTTATTTTAGAAAATAGGGGGAAACACCCCATAAAAGTCATTGCATCTTAACGAAAATCACATCGTCAGATTCAGCGTATCAGAGAACCTTACGGTAGAAGTTTCAAGCATCTATCTACAAAAATGTGGAATTTTACATTTTTTGCCACAAGACAGATCACGGATGCGTGTTATTTTTTGTTTTTTTTCCCAGGGGTGATCGTATCGACCCATTGGTCCTAGAATGTCCCGTGAGGGCTCATTCTAACAGAAATCAAGAGGTCTAGTGCCCTATTTAAGTGACAAAAAAATGGAGGGCACCTAGGCCCCCTCCCACGCTCATTTGTTTCCCAAAGTCACTGGATCACAATTCTGAGATAGCCCTTTTATTCAGCATAGTCGAAAAACGTAATAACTATGTCTTTGGGGATGACTTACTCCTCCACAGTCCCCGTGGGATGGGCTGTCCATGGAGGAATTTGCCATGCGGTAAGAAAATTTCCATGAAGAAAATTGCATGATTTTTTAGCATTTTTAAAAATATAAATGAAAAAATAAATACGAAAAAGTTTTTTCAACTGAAAGTAAGGACCAACATTAAAACTTAAATCGAACAGAAATTATTACGCATATGAGGGGTTCACCTCCTCCTAATACCTCGCTCTTTACGCTAAAGTAACTTTATGAATTTCAACTATTTATTCTACGGCCTTTGTGATTCAGGGATCATTCTTAATGAATTGGGACAAAATTAATATCTCGCTCTTTACAATTTAGCTTGAATTTTGTCCCAATTCTTTAAGAATGACCCCTGAATCACAAAGGCCGTAGAATAAATAATTGAAATTATTAAAAATACTTTAGCGTAAAGAGCAAGGTATTGTCGAGGAGACGAACTCCCTTATGTATGTAATATTTTCTGTTCGTTTTAAGTTTTAATGCTGCTCATTACTTCCAGTTGAAAAAAAAAGTTTTACTTATTTTCTCATTGTTTTTCTTTTTAAATAATGCTGGAAAATCCTGCGCCCCCTTTATGTAAATTCTCTTCCCTCATGATACATTCCTCCATGGAAATATCCTCCCACGTAGCCCCCTCCCCCCAAACGCAAAAAAGCCCCCCTGAAAACGTTTGTACACTTCATAATAACCATTACAAGCCAATATGTAAACAATGGTCAAAGGTTGTAACTTGCAGCCCCTCCCCCGGGGACTGTGGGGAATGAAGTCCTTCTTAAAGATATAGTTATTAGATTTTCGACTAAGCTGAACAGAATGGCTATCTCAAAATTTTGATCCGGTGACTTTGGGAAAAAATGTGCCTGGGAGGGGCCTAGGTGCCCTCTAATTTTTTTGGTCACTTAAAAAGGGCACTAGAGCTTCCAATTTCTGCTAGAATGAGCCCTTTCGCGACATTCTAGGACCACTGGGTCGATACCATCACCCCTGGAAAAAAACCAACAAATAAACACGCATCCGTGATCTGTCTTCTGGCAAAAAATACAATATTTCACATTTTTGTAGATAGGAGCTTGAAACTTCTACAGTAGGATTATCTGATAAGCTGAGTCTGATGGTATGATTCAATGACTTTTACGGGGTGTTTTCCCTTATTTTCTAAAATAAGGCAAATTTTTTCAGGCTCCTAAGTTTTGATGGGTAAGACTAAACTTCATGAAACTTATATATTTAAAATCAGCATTAAAAGACAATTCTTTTGATGTAGCTATTGATATCATGATTCCGTTTTTTAGAGTTTTGGTTACTGTTGAGCCGGGTCGCTCCTTGTTCGTTACCACAAACTGTTTGATAATGAATGAATGAACTTTATTTCCCATAAAAGTATAAAAAACACAAAGTACGGAGTATTATAAATAAACAAAACAAAAACAATAAACAGCGAAGAAAAAAAATTCAAACTAACAAAAGACAACATGTACTAATTAACCAGTATCAATATGGAAAAAAGGCTGCAGAGGGTCGTAAACGTGAATAAAGTAGATAGTCTTTTGACATAAATCATCACTGGAAGACCGAATCCGAGAAGGCACATCTATTAAACCAAATCGAGCAGTTTTTTTTTTATTTCGGTTCCATCTAGCAAGCCGGAGGAGGAATTTGCAATATCTGAAATAAGCCGCACGTAGAGTATGGCGATCTTTCTTACGAAACCGATGAGCCATGCCTGATAAAAACAAAAGCACAGGGGCGCAATAAGCATTATAAATCATGCACAAACCGTTGCGGTAGTAACGGCTTTTGTTTGTTGATATTTTTCCGTAAGCGACGCGTAGATTTTTCACGGCTTGATTCACTAGGGATGAACAGGTAGTGGAAAGTGTTGGGCCGAAACACAGACCAGGCCAACTAAATAAAGAAAAACATGGCAGAATTGCAGTCCCAGCAAGGAATGGAGCGACCGCATAAGGGCTATTAAAACAAATAAACTCGCATTTAGACGCATTAACTAACAGTCCAATCTTAGATAGTTCATGGTTGAAATAGTAAAATTGGAAAGCAATCCACGGCGAGTCCGGGCAACAAGAAGAACGTCGTCTGCATATGCAACAGAAGACAAACCAATATTGCCGTAAAAAACAGAACTTTTAAGGGGACACAGGCACGATGCAAGCACACATTTAAATATACTAGGGGACAACACGGCACCTTGCCAAACTCCCTTATTAATTTTTATCGGGTCAGATATTTGGCCATTCCAGGTAACTTGAATTTTAGACTTTGAATACCAAGAAGACAATAAACATAGTACAGAAGGATTAACACCTGAAGACGCAAGGTAAAATAGAGCCTGAGAGTGCACAATATTGTCGAAAGCCCCAGAAATGTCAAAAGTAAGACAGTATAAAGACATTTTAGTTTTTACGGCATCTTTAATGGGTCGGCTTAAAACATGATGTGCATGGGAGCAACCGAAACTTTTCCGAAAACCAAACTGAAAAGGCGTAAAATCACAATAATGAGTTTCTCCATTAGGAACATAGGAGCAACCAAGTAAAGAAAGAACCCTACCCCCCATAAACCAAAAATTTAAAACACGTAAAAAAAAACTGTCAGATAAAGAAGAATCCCCATTTGAACCTGATACAGAAATAATAACTATTTTTTTATATATCTTAATGGCAAAATTTGCTGAAAAAATAAACAAATGGGAATTAAAAAAAAATAGCTTGAAATCTCCCGAAACTAGTGACCCCCCCCCCGAAACTAGTGAATCATCCCCGAAACTAATGAAAACGTCACAGCTGGAAATATCACAAAGGATATCCTTTTCTTAGTCACCGCTAGTGGCACTAAAATATCATAGAGAGGTGTTTAAGGGCTCATTTCTGAGAAAATTGCATAGATGTGCGCTTTTCATAAATAACAGAGCATAACATAAAAAAAAAAGTTTTTGACAAAAACTACATCTTCACATGCAAATGATATTTTTTGACAAGAATCATACACGTATCTTTTTGTTTCTCTAGGGTATGATTTTGGTTACAATGGGCCGTGGTTTGTTTTTACTAGGTTTAATTTGAAAAGAGCATAAAAAAGGCACATCGATCGGTGACAGAACTTCCAGCTCTAAGTTGTTTTATTGTCATAATGTCGTCATTGCATCTTGCATGTCGTCATTTCATAATGGTTGCATCTTCATCTTTCAAACAGAGAGAAAACCGTAATATGAAAGATAAACGTCAGGCGACGTCTTTGGATTATGCTGCTAATAACGGCGGATGGGTTGTTAGCCAATTATTAGTTTCACAGTTTAATAAATCGTATCAGTTTAAATAGCCGTTTTAAATCAGTTTAGATATCCAAAACTTTAGCTTTATCCCGGTGTATCAGTATAGTTGAACTGTCACCAGGGAAACTGAATACCTTGAAAACATTGATACCTTCAATTGTGAAACCGTTTTTTAAAGAGTAAAATGAGTTTTTCATGGGTATAAAATGAGCTTTAAAATGGGCATCGTGTCATATAAAGGTGTTATAAATATGTAATTAGAAGTAAACGAATACATAATTCAAAGGAGGAAATAAAGAGTTTTCTGGGGTTTTGGAAGGTTGAGGTATTATTACTATTATAAAACTGTTCAAAACAATTCTATGAAAATAAAAATAAAATTACAATATACAGATCCTAATAGATTTCTATAGTATGGTTGCAGTAATAGCTGCAATGTAGTAGCATATGAAACACGGCCCATAGTAACCAACAATCTAAAATCAATTTTTACAATAGTAAAAACAAGAATTGTCTCTTTATACTGTTTCAGGAATGATAACTATTACTTCAGTTAATTGCTAACAGTAAAAGCTAATTGCGATGATAAATTATTAGAAAATTTGAGAACGAGTTTGAAATCACTTGAAAATAGCGCTGAATCGAAATAAAAAGCGCACCTTTGAAATCAGTATGGCTGAAAACCACCTTTAATATGATATAGATTCTAAATTACAATTCTTAATGAAATTACAATTGTGTTGCGGGAGTAACACTTTGTTTTTGTCGTGTTTTTTTTTTTTTGGTTCCTAGCACCTCAATTTTAGCTTATTCGTAGAAAGTGGTAAGGGTCTAGCCTCTGCAGTTTTTAAGGAAAGTATGGACCTAAGGCTGGATTGATGAATATGACTTTGCATTTTGGAAACCTTCGTAGAGCTCTTGCCTGGGGCCAAAAAGAACGGTTTTTGCTAGTCCTTGAGCCAGAGCCTATAGTGTATGAAGTGACTTGCAGTTTTATAGCCAGTGTGAGAGAGAGCTATCTGAAGTTATACAGTGAAATTTCGTTTCATCAAACCATGTTTCTGCTTTCGAGTGGAAAGCTCCGTTCTAGCCGGCAAGCAGGCAGGCACCAGTTTCAAATTGAAGATGGACTAAAATCTATAAGTGTTAAATATATCCGGCAGTTACTCAGCCCCACAGCCAATATATCTTCTTTGAGTGGTAAATAGAAAAAATTACAGAAATAAAAAAGTGGGAACCGAAAGTGCTTTCATCTATTGTTTCTACCCATTTCTTAACATATGAGAACAAAGAAAGGGAACAAAAAATGAAAAGAGAAAAAAAACAAATAGGTGAAAAAACGAGGATTTTATCAGCCAGTAGCTAAATATTGAAAAACAAGCAAATATTTCGACAAGGACCTCCGCCAAGTCGTCCTCAGTGCTCAAAGAAAACAAAGAAAAAAAAAAAAAAAAAAAAAAAAAAAAAAAAACAGCAAAATCTAACCTTTATAAGTGACCTGCACGAGAGGAAGACATATACTGACTCAACCAACAAAAAACCAAGTTTAAATCAATGAAAGAGAAGTTACCAATTAGATTGAATAAGTATCCTTTGCCTTGCAACAGATTTCGCCTGTCTACAATTTCGGTTTTCATTAGATATGCGGACATGTTGTCTTAAATTAGATTGAGCGGAAATATTCATAGATTCTTTTAATATTAAATCATTATAAATTGGGCTTAAGGAAATATCTCCCGTGTCTCTATTTATAGCCAAATTTCTATTTATATGTTTTTTTATCTCAATAGCCTCTTTAAAAGATTGCGGTAGACCATTTTCAGTAGATATTAAAGTTGCCTCTTCAAAAAGAACTAAATGGGCAGGATTTTCGTATATATGCTGGGCCAGAGCTGAATCAAAGTTGTCATTTTTATTTTCCAATCTCAGGGACTTGTCTATTGAAATTTTGTGTTCTTGCAATCGTTCCCCTAGTTGTTGATTGGTCCTTCCAATGTAAAATCTTCCACATGAACAAGGGACTCTGTAGACACCACTACCTAGTATAGGGTCCGTTTTATCCTTTCCCGAGTTGAAAAAATGTTCAACTTTTTGTTCAGTTTTAAAAGAAACAGAGAGATTATGTCTTTTTAAAATTTTTCCAAGTTTGTCGCTGAGTTTTGATACGTATGGTAATGTAGTGAAAGTTTTTTTCTCAATTGCCAGTGTACCTGAATCAAGGGGGACGGGCTTCCTGTTTTCCTGTTTAATCTTTTTTAATCGTCTATCTATTATATTTTCAATGAGGTTGATTGGGTAGCCATTGCAGAATAGAATGTCCTTAACATAGTCTAACTCGGATTTTACATGATTACGTGAACATATTTTTAGAACCCTGTCCACTAAAGAAATTACTACCCCTCTTTTTACACAAGGAGGGTGATTTGACGAGAAATGTAGATACCGATCATTATTATCAAAAATCCTCAAAAAAATCCTCAAAAAATTGAAAAAAGATAAAAATACAGTAATTACAAGAGCGGACAAAGGAAACACAGTTGTGATTATGGATTCTGCAGATTATCAAAATAAAATAAATAGCCTTTTATTGGATAAAAATACTTATAAAGAAATAAAAACTGATCCCACAGATAAATACACCAAGCAGTTGAGGAAAGAATTAGAAATTTTAAAAGATAATAGACTAATCACCCCTCAAATGTATAGAAAATTTTACCCAAAAGGTTGTTCAGCCCCGAAATTTTACGGTCTACCCAAAATTCATAAGAAGGATACTCCGTTACGTCCTATTGTAGCATGTTATAGCTCTCCAGCTACAGGCGTAGGAAAATTCTTAGCTATAATTTTCAAGTATCTTCTAACATCACAGAAATCTTATATAAGAAATTCCATAGATCTTGTTGAGAAGCTGAAAAATCATAGTATAACAGAAAAAACTATCTTATCTAGTTTTGATGCAATTTCCATGTACACTTCATGCGATGTCCATAAATGTGAACAGGCCTTACAAAGAAAATTAGAGGAAAATTCTACTTGGGCAGATTACAAAACCTTGGAAATTGACACAATAATGACGCTTGTACGTCTTTGCAACAAGTTCTCTTTATATTTTAGGTTTCGAGAAAAATTTTTCCTTCAGGTCAAGGGCCTGCCCATGGGCACTGTTTTGTCTCCTTTTTTGGCAAATTTTTACATGGATTTCATAGAACAGTCTGCTTTGCATAGTTTCCCCTTAAAACACTCTCTCTGGTTTCGTTTCGTTGATGATATTCTTGCTATTTGGGAACATGGTCAGAACTCTCTAAAAGTTTTTTTGGCACATTTGAATTCTTTTGATTCGAATCTTCAATTCACAATAGAACTGGAAGATTCAGGAAAGCTCCCTTTCTTGGATGTTTTAATTATAAAAAATATTCCCAGCCTGGATTTTTCTATATATAGAAAGCCAACCCATAATGATCGGTATCTACATTTCTCGTCAAATCACCCTCCTTGTGTAAAAAGAGGGGTAGTAATTTCTTTAGTCGACAGGGTTTTAAAAATATGTTCACGTAATCATGTAAAATCCGAGTTAGACTATGTTAAGGACATTCTATTCTGCAATGGCTACCCAATCAACCTCATTGAAAATATAATAGATAGACGATTAAAAAAGATTAAACAGGAAAACAGGAAGCCCGTCCCCCTTGATTCAGGTACACTGGCAATTGAGAAAAAAACTTTCACTACATTACCATACGTAAAAAAACTCAGCGACAAACTTGGAAAAATTTTAAAAAGACATAATCTCTCTGTTTCTTTTAAAACTGAACAAAAAGTTGAACATTTTTTCAACTCGGGAAAGGATAAAACAGACCCTATACTAGGTAGTGGTGTCTACAGAGTCCCTTGTTCATGTGGAAGATTTTACATTGGAAGGACCAATCAACAACTAGGGGAACGATTGCAAGAACACAAAATTTCAATAGACAAGTCCCTGAGATTGGAAAATAAAAATGACAACTTTGATTCAGCTCTGGCCCAGCATATATACGAAAATCCTGCCCATTTAGTTCTTTTTGAAGAGGCAACTTTAATATCTACTGAAAATGGTCTACCGCAATCTTTTAAAGAGGCTATTGAGATAAAAAAACATATAAATAGAAATTTGGCTATAAATAGAGACACGGGAGATATTTCCTTAAGCCCAATTTATAATAATTTAATATTAAAAGAATCTATGAATATTTCCGCTCAATCTAATTTAAGACAACATGTCCGCATATCTAATGAAAACCGAAATTGTAGACAGGCGAAATCTGTTGCAAGGCAAAGGATACTTATTCAATCTAATTGGTAACTTCTCTTTCATTGATTTAAACTTGGTTTTTTGTTGGTTGAGTCAGTATCTGTCTTCCTCTCGTGCAGGTCACTTATAAAGGTTAGATTTTGCTGTTTTTTTTTTGTTTTGTTTTTTTTTTTTTTTTTCTTTGTTTTCTTTGAGCACTGAGGACGACTTGGCGGAGGTCCTTGTCGTAATATTTGCTTGTTTTTCAATATTTAGCTACTGGCTGATAAAATCCTCGTTTTTTCACCTATTTGTTTTTTTTCTCTTTTCATTTTTTGTTCCCTTTCTTTGTTCTCATATGTCATGCATAGCCAGTATGGTCTCAGAACGTATCTACCCATTTCTGTTCGTGATTTCAGCTGAGTTTATCATTTCATTTTTCCCACTTGGGATTGCGGTACAGAAATGGTATCAAATGTATCTCTTAAAACTTTAAAAGTTCTCTCATTGCTAAAGAAGTTGCTCCTTTCAAGAAGGTCCTTTGCTCCTTTCTAAGTGATGCCGCAACCAAAGTGTTGCTCTCGCAACACTTTATGCGGCGAAGCCGAACAAAGGTTGCCGCAACACCTCATGGTGCCCATGCAATGTAGATCTAGTTCTTAATGTGATATCTATCACCTTTTCTTATCCTCGATACCAATGCTCTCTTGGTTGCAAATAGTATTATTGTTTATTCATACACGACGATGGCATGAATTCACAAAAAAAAAAATGGGTTCTTTCTATATACAACGCAAATGGGACGTAAAATGAAACAATTCGACGCAGGGTTTTGTCTTATCATAATCCATGTGGACTGTTTTAATGGACTTTGTAACTATCAAACATGGTAAAGGCTATGGGAGACAAATGGGAAGGAAAAACTCTGCTAGCCTTAGATTGTTATAAACAACAAAGTTAAAATAATAAGGAGTTATTTTAGGACAGTGAATTTTAATAAATGAATATTTCAGCTCTATATCTAAAAGTTGTCATCAGCAAAGCAAATAGATAAATCTAAAATTAGACTTACAATAAAATATTCGACAATTAAAACTGAAGCCAAAATTAAAACTGTCCTAACATTAACCTGATATCTATATATATAGATATATACATATATATATATATATATATATATATATATATATATATATATATATATATATATAAAAATAATTTGTCTGTGTGTTATGTCTGTCGAGTGACGTCATGTTCTCATGTCGTCATGAAGTTAGTTGTCGTCATGTTTGTTTTGACGATGACATCATTAAAGGTATTTAAGAAATTCGGTCAAAGACAAATTTTTAACTGTAAGAAGATCGTGGACGGAAAAATGTTTAATTGTAAAATGACTGAAGAATCTACAATGGCAACAGCCGAGGAAGCTGCTCAAAGAGTCTTTGCCAAAAAACTTGCTGCTGATAGAGAAAGTAAGAAAAGAAAGCGTGCCGAGGAATCACAAGAACAGCAAGAAAACAGGCTTGCGGCTGATAGAGAAAGTAAGAACAGAAACCGCGCCGAGGAATCACAAGAGCAACGTGAAAACAGGCTTGCGGCTTCAAGAGATAATGCCAAAAGAAAGCGTGCCGAGGAATCACAAGAGCAACGTGAAAATTATCGCATGGCATTCAGGTACAGCCCAGTCGATGATTATAGTAGATGTGTTCAAATTGGGACTATGTCTAAAATTTGTCCCTACTGCAAGGCCTTGAAATTTAATGGTGAAACAATGGGAATGTGTTGCGCCTCAGGAAAAGTTAAACTTCCTCAACTGGCTGCATCCCCAGAGCCATTGAAGACTTTGCTTACTGGAACTACGTCAGAATCTAAGCGTTTTTTTTTTTTTTATCAAAAATCAGAAAATATAACTCATGTTTCCAAATGACGTCGTTTGGTGCATTAATACAAAAGAAGAAAAAAAACTAAAAAAGGTAAAAACTAAAAAAATAAAAATAAAAAGAAAATACTAAAAAAAAATAAAAAAGCTAAAAAAAAAAAGAAAAAAAAAAAAGAAAAAAACAAAAAAAACTAAAAAAAGGTAAAAACTACAAAAAAGTAAATAGAAAAAAAACAACTAAAAACTAGTAAAAAAAACTAAAAAAATTAAAAACTGAAAAAGAAAAAAAGGAAAAAAAGGAGAAAAACTAAAAAATAAAGGAGAAAAAGAAAACTATAGACCGGGACACAGGGAATATAAATGACGACCGGGACACTCAAAGAGAAATCACAGACTGGGACACTGGGACACAAATAACGACCGGGAGACATAAATGACGACCGGGACACTCAAAGATAAATTACAGACCGGGACACAAATGACGACCGGGACACAGGGAATATAAATGACGACTGGGACGCTCAAAGAGAAATTACAGACTGGGACACAGTGACACAAATGATGACCAGGATACTGGGAATATAAATGACGACCGGGACACAGGAAAACAACTACAAGGGGGATGCCGGGGGCACAGGGGGATATATAAATGACGACGGGGACACAGGGAATGTTCGATTAGCAATCACCATCAACAAAGCTCAAGGGCAATCATTAGAATAATCAGGCATAGATCTGAATACGGATTGTTTTTCCCATGGACAATTTTATGTTGCATGTTCAAGAGTCGGTAAACCTGACAATCTATTTATATGCACAGACAATGGGACATCGAAGAATGTTGTATATTCGCAAGTTTTACGTAGTTAAAAACATATATATATATATATATATATATATATATATATATATATATATATATATATATATATATATATATATATCTTTCTATATTCACAGGTGGGACACAACTACAATGGCGCGTAACGACTTACACGCGCGGGGGGGGGCTTGGAGGGGGGCACGAAGCGCCACCCCAACAGCTAGTAATATATATAACTTGATGCATGTTGAGGTAGGAGGACGCCGCAAGGGAGTATTTAAGGAAAATAGGAATTTCCTGGAAGGGTGTAAAGAGAGAGGCTTTGAATAAATTGGGATGGAGGAGTGTGTGGAGCTGTGCTGGCCTCAGGTAGCTTGGAGCTGCGGCGAATTTTTAGTAGAATTTATACTTCAAAATAGTGCTACTCTTATTAAGGATGATGGATACACTACAGACGTAAAAAGTAGAATAACAAAGACTATGTGTATTTTCTAACAGTTTTCATGGATGATGAATGGCGGATTGCCAAATACTGTGCATTTTGGCCATCCTTTTGGTGCTGATCAAAAATCAGGTCTTCCCAGATTCGAGTGGGAAGAGGTCATAAGAAGGATTTAAAGCAGTGATTCCCAAACTATTCAGGGCTCTGCTCCACCTACGCATTTCTAAAATCCTGATACCCTCCCTCCCCCCCTTGATAAATACATTTCTTTTATTCAAAACTTTACCTGAGGGAAGCTTAAAAGATCATTAACCTAGTATCGTTATTCGGGTGGTCCTCTAGACGCGTTTTAAACTAGTGAAAAATAGAGTCTGAATACGACTCCTTTTATACAATGTATGACGTCATTACAATATTATCATGTATCTTTTTTGCTCTATAAATGCATATGAATGTGACGTCATTCATTTAAAAAATAGTTTTTTTTTTTTTTTTTTTTTTTTTTTACAAAAAACGTATCTAAAGTATAGTCAGCCAAAGGATGCATGTCCTGCCCATGACCCACCAAAATATTGCCATGCATCACCAGCGAGTGCTGCACTCCAAGTTGGAAAGAATGGAGGAGGAGCGTGCGCAGTAGTGCTGGCCGTAGGCGATTTGGTGCGGTATTAAGTTGTAAGTAATTGCAGCAGAAGCAGCTTGAGTTTCGCCTCTTATTTGGATTCCATACTCCTTGGGGGCATAGTTTCAGGGAAAACTTCAAAAAGTAGTTACATAAAAGCAGATGTTTAAGGATGATTATTTTACCTTTTTTCAATTCACTTTCGTCTTTTGACTGTCTTCCCAGTACTTCAAAGGATATCTTTCTGAATTTTTCGTTATCGCAAAAACAGAATAGTTTCTGGTACAAGTCTTTTATTGCATCAAACGTTATGTTCCTCAGAAATTCAACCTAAGAAAAAAAAAATAATAAAAACAATAAGACACACAGATACACGAATTTAGAAAAGCCTGAAATATCAATTACACGCTAGTTCGGCTGGATATCTGGAATGAAATCAGCTAAAATTTGTTATGCGAGGTATTTCAACCGTTTTCTTACTCACTCTCTTCTTACTCCCTCCTCCTCTCTTTCAAGTAATACTAACTACACCCCAAAACTAATATTGTTAATTATGTACCACGTACACTTAAAAACAAAATTCATTTAAAAACGTTAACCCACTAAAAGTTTTTTATATTAGGTCAGTAAATGCATGACGGATGTAGCTTTGGGGCCAATTTGCACACAAACACAATATCAGCACAAAACGATGTACAAATACAACATCAACAATACAACAAGTGACTGCGTCCAGTCACTGTACATAATATCATCAGTGACTGTTCATGACAGAATTTTATTAAAGTTCATTAAAGGTGGAACCATAGTGCACGTTTTTCACAAGTAGCTGACAAAGCCTCCTTTTGAACAACGCACTTCCTAGTCCCCCAAGAAAGTGAAAACTAAAAAAAAGTCCTGAAAAAAATGCGTAATGAAAAAAAAAAAAAAACTCCTTTAGATTTGGTTCGACTAGTTTTTCATCTAGCAAGTAAACGTTAACCACAAAAACAAAATTCTAGGAATTCCGAAAAAAGCTTAAATGTTTCTCTTTTGTTTCTTCAGTGCAAATGTGACACTGGAAAATAATAGATTTCATTTGAAACCTAATGCTTACATCTTATATGTGCTTCGTAGTCCTGTGATGGCGCAGTGGGTTTGACCTTAGCTTGGTAATACGGGACCCAGAGATCGAATCATACTGCAGCAATGCACTGCAGGGCCGACACAGGGACCTTAGTAGTCAAGAAGCGTCGTTAATCTGATACAATACAATATGTGCTTCGTATAAATTGCTCTTGGTAGGGCCAAGTAAAACGCCATATATTGCCAAAAATAAGTCAGCCTCACGCGAGTCCAACGCTAAGCAAATGACAAGAAAAAACGAGAAGACACAAGAATAGCACAACACAAGGAAGGAGAAAAAAAGAGGAGATGACCCTAAGGTAACAGAATTTAAACCCTTTTAAAAGAATTAAAGCTAACCATGGCGTCGGTGGGACGATTCATATGTGTCCACCACAATTCAACCCAGACAGAATTTGTCCATAGACTTCAACTAAAAACGTTCATTGCTTTATTTATCTGCTAGTTTTTTTGAGTGGTTAGTTTAATTTGCGACATTGTATGTATAAGGTGTTCCTTTGCTGACAGTTCTTGTCGCAACCTATCTGTCGACGAGCCAGACTGCACTCCTCACTAGTCCTCCCACTAGCCTGGAACCGCGTTGTTTTCATTGCGATTGCTGCCCGATCAGGTCGCGACAGTAGCTAAGTGACATCTTCATCTTTGTCTAACTAACAAAACATGAATTAGGAGTCTCGATACTGTTTCTGAAATTTTTAACGGGCTAAAAGCGTAGTGAGTACTCTATTATATTATTAAGCGATAATCACTTGGATAGTTATAGTCCTTGTTATAATACATTTATGCACATAATGTAGATTGGACGCATAGTATAGCATCGATATTACATTGTAGTTCCAATTACCATTTATTTTTTATATCTTCAGGCCGAAAATAAATAGACCGAGTGAAAGACAACGAACCTATGATTTTAACACTGACTTGGAGGAATCATTTGGAATCAATCTAGGATATCATTCCTCATAGGAATCATATGAGGAATCTTTTGTGTATCTGATTTAACTACATCACAACCTGGGTTTCTTGATTGTCGTCTTAGATCCTTCTTACAAAGATTAAAACGCATAACTAGCATGGAGACTGCTACATTTATTTACATTACTAATGGTAGAGCATCCCCCCACTCAAAGATTTCACGGTTCGAAAAGATGGTTTACGAACAGTTTCTGGAAATTTCTGAATATTTCTTCTTTTAATAAAATCCTTTGATACGCACTATCAAGAAAACATTTAACCAAAATGTAATCTGCTATTTCAGCATTCCACACAAACGGAAAAGAACTCGACTCAATTTTATTTCCAGGTAACGCAACAAAACAAATATATTCATCGCAATTCGAAGGAACCTATAATTTTAACACTGACTTCACACCATTTTATTATCTACCAAGAATATTGCCATTTGAAAACGTTATGAAAATGGCTACAAAAATAATAAATTCTAGCTCCTTTGCAAAACCGACTTTCCAAGAACTTGCCAAAAAAGCAAAGCTTCTTATGAGATTTGTGAGTTGTCACTTGCGCCGTCTGGCTCGCAAAACATCTTACCAGAGTTTAGCTTTATATTTGTGCGAGGAAGTTGGTTCTTCATGGTGAAAATGATATTGACTTCTGCAGTTTTTCCCGCTCTATTTTTGAGTACCAGAATCACTCCTGTTGAAGCCGTCGCTGTGCCAAAAACTGACTTAATAAAGTTGCGTTTCCATTCCACCTTTTTGGCGCCATCTATCTTGACTACGCTAACTGCGTTGCACTTACTGCAAGAAGTCAGAGGCGGCGCATCGTCCACCAATGGAAACAACCCGACAGGAAAGAAACGTGGATGCCGGGCAGGGAAAAATGAAAGGAGAAGGCGTACGGGGTGTGCTATTTCGGTACTATTGACAAGCCGTGACTATTGTCCTTCGCCAAAACAAGCGTTTGAGCGAAACCTGGTGAAAATCAAGATATCCAGAACATCTAAAATACCGAGTCTGAAGATATTTGACGAAACCCCCGTGTGCCCATCCAGGACAGCCCATCCAGGACAGCCCACCCGTTCTTAAGCTCGAACGTCCTTTAGCTAAACGTAAGTTGCCAAATATACTTGTGTGTAACGCTAGATCTTTGAACAATAAAACTGATGCCAGTTATTGCCAGGCAGAACAACACCTCAATAATAATAATAAGCGAACTTCTGACGAATCGGCGCGCATCAAAGGTTACGCAAGCTACTTTAATACGCGTCGCGATCGTGGCTTGAATCGTCGAGGAGGAGGCGTTGGACTTTATGTTCGTAATGACCTACCCTCAAAGCGGTTAAGTGAGCCTATTGACTCCGACCACGAAATATTACCAACCGAATGCAAACCTGCACGTTTATCAAAAAGATTTTCATGTTTAATTGTTGCTTCGGTCTATTATCCTGAAAGCGCTAAAAACAGGAAAGATTTGATTGAACACATTCAGTGTTTCGTAGACAAAATGCGCCGTAAGACAAAATGCGCCTCACAATAGACCCCCACAAATGGCGTCTAAGGCTGATCTAAGGCTGCTCAAAGAGGACGGTCCCTTGACCTCAGCTAATGAAGTCAATTCTTTTTTAGCTGACATTTGTACCAGATTTCCATCAATCACCAAATCAGAAATTTATACTATCATTGCTGGTGCAGAGATTGATGACGTATGTGAAGTCTCTAAATTCACTGTTTATAAGGAACTCCTAAGACTGAAAGCAAACTGTGCGTCCTACCCAGGTGAGCTTCCAGTAAAGCTGTTACGCGAATTCGCCATTTTTCTTGCTCAGCCACTCTCTTCTATAATCAACCAATGTTTCCGTCAGCAAGTATTCCCTAGTGCTTGAAAAAGAGCACATGTCCGCGTTATTCCAAAAGTAAGGTGTCCAAAATCTTGTGATCAACTCCGGCCTATATCAATAACTCCGAACCATTCTAAAGTGGCAGAAACGTTTATTTACCGCAAACTTATGTCACAGGTCTCTGCACATCTAGACCCGTATCAGTATGGATGCTTAAGAGGCAGCAGCACAACTGTTTATCTAGTACGGATGTACCATCTCATTGTCGAGTGGCTCGACCAAGGAAGTGCTATAGTCGACCTTCTCCTCGTAGATTACCGAAAGGCTTTTTATCTTATTCGCCATTCCGTTGCTATTACAAATCTACGCACCATCGGTGCGCACAAACATACTCTCCTTTTAGTGATGAATTTTTTACAAGCCCGCTATCAGTGCGTTCACAGTCTTTTCCCAGGAGATACCAACTCCGAATGGGTCGAGCATACATGCGGAACCCCACAAGGTACTAAGCTCGCTAGTCTACTGTTTTTGGCAGTGATAAATTTCATCCTTTCTGGCTATGAAGAAAGATTTAAGTATGTAGACGACTAGTCAGTCGTCTGAAAATGCAAAAACATAACCGCAAGGATAAGCTGTGTAAAGTTACTTAAAGCTAAATTAGATTTTTTGATATAAAATACGCATATTAACTCTCTTGTGCATTTTACAAATATGAAGAAGATGTTACCACTCTTTTGACCACTTTTCAAGAACTTGTCAGAAAAGCAAAGCTTCTTATGAAATTTGTGAATTTGATTCTTTAATTTTGATTTTTGAATTCTTTAAATTTGGAGTTCAGGGGAAATGCAAAAACATAGCTGCAACGATAAGCACTGTAAAGTCATTTAAAGCTAAACCGGATTTGTTGATATAACATTTGAAGATTGATTCTTAACAGCGTTTTTAACGTTACTTAATAGCTGGTTTTGTTCCGAACAGAAAATTCACTGATTCGTTTCATTTTTCGAATAGAAATCCCTTTCTTGTTTTAAGTTTCTTATTTCTGTTTCCCTCCTTATACCTTATTTCCTCCCTTCCCTGCTTTTTATTTCTTAGCTCACTTCTGTTTTAACGGTTTTAACAGTTTTTTACTGTTTAAACAATTTTTACTGTTTAATAAAGTAAAATTGAGAGAAAGAGTCAAACTTTAGCGTAAAGAGCGGGGCGTTGAGAAGGGAACAGCCTCTTTCATACACGGAGTAATTTCTGTCCGTTTTAAGTTTTAATGTCGCTCCTTACTTTCAGTTAAAAAAATTAGTTTTTTTTATTTAATTTTTCGAATAAAAATTCCTTTCTTGTTTTCAGTTTCTTATTTCTGCTTCCCTCCTTATATCTTATTTCCTCCCTTCCCTGCTTCTTATTTCTTAGTTCACTTCTGAACTAAAAAAAACGTTGAATGCCGATAATTTCAGATAATTCACACCACGTTTGATGTGATTTATCCACTTAAATTTGAAGTAAGAAAGAAAAAATATGTCAGCTAAAGTCAAGTTTAACTGTAAAACAGGATGTTTTCACTAGACACGTGAAAAATTCTAGAAAAGCCCCCATTGCTTCTGCAAAATTTCTTTATGTTCTAACTTTTATAAATAAATAAGCTATTAATATTAAGCTAGGAAAAAAGCTAGGCTTTTCTCTTGAAAAAAAGTCCTTCTCCAGTATTTGGTTAATGCCCAGGGAATGATTTCACACACACACAAAAAACGAAGTCATTTAACCATTTTCTCAACCTCCCTTTTAAAAACTGAACTCGGTTCTATGCATTTGCTGAAACCAAACAGGGGGGCTGAGCGAAGAAATTCCTTAGAATATCAAATTATGATAGTTAGAATCAAATTATGATACATTCATTTTGTCAGATTGAATTCTCATCTTTCATGGGATTTTAATTCTTTCAGAAAAAATGAAAAAAAAAAGAATCGGATTGGCATGGGCTCGGAAAACCTGTTTTGCATGAATAGAATTCATAAATAGCTTTCATTTACCTTACAACAGGGTGATCGTGACTATTTCTTTGGGCTTGTCCCACTTAAATGAAGTACATCTGATCGATGCTTGGTTTAATTTATTCTTATGATGGCCTAATTTAAGCAGTTTGAATTGGTTTCAGCAAATTTCTGGGGAAAACCACTATAGTAAGCTAAGATCCTAAAAGTTAGAACTGATGGTAAAGGAGGCAATAGCAACTTGTGCTTTGCTATGGATCGCATTCTGAACACCGAGTCATTGAAGCTAGCTTAGTACCCCCATAAATGCGATAGCCACCGATGGGAAACCAGCAATGGTAGGTAAAAAAAAGGATTTGTTGGCCTCTGCAAGAAAGATGAATCATTTTAAAACTTTATGTCTTACCACTACATTATCCACCAGGAATACTACCATTTGAAAACGTTATGAAGATGGTTACAAAAATAATAAATTCTATTTGAGTAGCTCCTTTGCAACACCAATTTTTCAAGACAGTTTCAAGAGTTTCTTACAAGACTTGTGAGTTTGATTCTTTACTTTTAATTTTTGGATTCTTTAAATTGGAATTTCAGGGGAAATGCCAAAACATAATTGCAATGATAAGCTATGTAAAGTCATTTAAAGCTAAATTAGATTTTTTGATATAACATACGCATATTAACTATCTTGTGCATTTTCCAAATATGAAGAAAATGATAGGTAACAATGAATTAAACAGGTGTAAGATTAGAATAAATAAATTATTGGTTAGTGTCTGCAACTGCAGAGAAGACCCCTCTATAGGGAGCCCGTGTTTGAATATACTCGTGAATACACCGAAGGTCTAAGACAGACTGACGATCTTGGAAAGCTCAAATGTGGAGCACCTAACTCCGAATCTGGTGTCGCAGGTTCAAATTCAACGTTGAGCTATTTTTTACACTTAGTAAAAAGAAAATTAATGAAAATATTGTCTAAGAGTGTTGTATTTTTGAATAAAATAAGTTCTTGATTTTGGATCATTTGATTTTTTGACCACTCTTTTGAAAAAAAGAAAAAAAGAGCAAAAAAACGAAAAGATAAAAAGACGCTCACAAATTAGATGTATCCCCACGTTATACAAATATTTCTTTTCTTTTTTCAAATTTTTGTTCCCCAATCCTCCCTTCTCAAAAATGATCTCGCAACATGGACGCTAACAGAGGTGCATCGCAACATGGACGATCCTGGCCATATTCCTAAGGCTCAATGGCTAGCCATTTTTAGACTTTACGAACTGGCGCCAATAGGTGACTAAAAAACAGATGCGGCATAAACCGACATACATGAAAGAACTTAATTAGGAATCGAATTAATTAGTTTCTGTTTTTGGTCAAAATTAATTACAGAAATAGGGACCTTTTTATATGCACCAGAGACAGTACCAGTGGCAAAGTAGATGGCCATAAGTTGTGGTCATTTAAGATAGATTGTGAGTTATCAAATTTGCGCTTTTGTGGGATTGCGGAATGAATCTTTCGGTGGTTCCCAAAAAATTTTGAGTTTGCTGGGCAATAAATTGTTCAAGGTAGCGCAATTTTCAAAGTTTATTTTTTCTTAATTTTATCTTTGGCGTAATGTTGCGCACAAAACGGCTAGGTGACGTTTTACGCATGACGGATGCTGGATTGTAAGAAATTGTTCGTTTTGGCCATCCATCTGGGGCCAATTAAAAAACAGGTCATCCAGAGTGGAGGGGAAAAATGTCATAAGAAAATTTAAAGGGAACCGGAATATAAACTGGAGGGAAGATGGAGCATACGCAGACGTCTTGGTCTCGGGCGACTTTGGGCTGCAATTACCTGTTCGTTGTACTAGTAGTAGCATACAGTTTTTACTAGTATATTATACAGGGACACCATTCACAAAAATTTAGTGAAGGTGAGGAGGAAATAAGGTTTTTTCTTTAATGAAGATAAAAAAAACTATTTTTCAAAATTTGGGACTTATCTATTTATTTTTAAATGAAAACACACACACAAAAAAAAAACAGTTCCTTAGAAATTCAGAACAAGTTTAAGAAAAAACTTACAGTTCTCTCAAGTCGATCAAACATGAACTCGCCTCTCAGAATTTCGTTCCAGTTTCTACTAAATTCTTCATCTAAGCTAACATCTGGTTTCTCTTTATTCTTAATCAAAGAGGTCATACGCTCCATGTAATTGCTAGTAGTGAGAGTACTTAGAAAATTATGAAAATAATGAAGAAATGCTTCGATCCGCTCATTAATATGTTCAGGGCTAAAAATCAACAAAATATAATCAAAAACAAACAAATACATTTGTAAAAATAAACAAACTAATTCAATGCATTAGCGGAAACAATACTCAATACTAGGGAAGCAACTAATCAATAATCTGAAAACAATTTCTTGACGCAATACCCCGAATCCTGAAGTCAATTGGGCATTTATACTTAAAGAAATTGCAGACAGTCAGCATATTTGATGAAAATATGACGGATTATGCTTGGTATATATGCCCTATTTTATCTCTCGACTAAGGAATCAAGTTTAACTTTTTTACTAGTTTTTTTCCTGAGAGGGGGGGGGGAGTGAGAGGACTTAGCATTTTGTGTTTAGAGGAAGAGGCAAGATATTTTTTACGCAACCCTGACAAAAACAATGCGCTAAGGTTTTTTATTACGATTTATAACGGTTTATTATGTTATAGTATATTATACGTTATATATATTTATTATATATATTTTTATTATATATATTTTTATTATATATATTTTTAAAAATTTATACATATTATTATATATTTTCATATACATAATATATAATATATTATATTATATTATAGTATATTACGGTTTTATACGGTTATCCTGTTTATTTTTTATATTATTAAGTCTCAAAGCGAAGACGAACAAACAAAACAGCTCAACGTTGAAATAAATATATTCCTAAATATATTTAAGTGAAACTAAATACATTTCCTTTGATTTTTTTGAGTTTGTGTACACGAACTCAATAGCTAAATGTCGAAGGTAGCATCTGACAATCTTGACACCAGACGTAGGTAAGGGTTGCAAAAGTTATTTTCAAGCATATGCTAAAGCTTATTTTGCACAAAAAAAAATCATTTATCAGGCAATTGTATTTATTGCATTCCACTTTGTTGCATTTTCCCCATGCTATTGCACAATTTTAGCACTAGAATGGCCTTTTTTTTTAAAATTTGACTTCCCCGTCTTTTTATAAAACAGTTTTATATAACACAGATTCCAAATATTTATAAAGCAATATTATTTATTATATTCATTTGGCTTTATTTCTCCCCGCTATTACACCGTTTTAGTCCTAGAATGGCCTTTCTTTTTTCTTTTTTTTTGACTCTGCCGTCTTTTAACAAGCGACTTTTATGAAGCATCAACCGCAAGGGCTAAATTAATCCCAAAAGCCTGCATTTGAGAAAAAGCGAGCATTCAGAGAAAAATATACAGGGAACCAAATGTTCAGAGTTTAAGGGACTAGTTATTGTTTTTCTCATAAAAAATTACGGAAATAGAGGTAAGAATGGTATGCATATACTACAACTACTACCAACAAGTCACCGTGATGCCAAGCCAACTGAGGCCAATGCAGCTACGCACTCTCCTACTCTATCCTAATCTGTTCAAAGCCTCCCTCATTACACCCCCCCCAGAAAGTTCCCGTTTAACTTAAATATTTCTTTATGACACTCTCCCACCCCAACCACAGACCACCTGCTTTCCATTTAGCCTTAGAGGGTTGGTCAAAAACGACAATCTTCGGCAATCTGCCACCCTTCATCCCCAGAAACCATCCGACCATCTGAACCTTTCACTCAATATAGCCCCACAAAAAGGAGATTGAACCACTCTTTTCGGACAGCCAACAGTTTGAAATACGGTCAGTCAGCCGGTTACCTCAAAGTTGCTTCAATCGATTCTACAGTTAGTAAAAACATAAATATACATAAAAATAAACAAAAAAAAACATATATGCGAATACAATTGTTCTAAATGTATAATACATATAAATACAAATATCTTTAAATATTAACTAAGATAAACATACGTGAATTTGAATATTTGATAATAGACTGATATAGTAAAGCCTGTAACTCCATGTGTATCCAGCATTGAGCTGGAGACGTGGTATCCCAGTTGCTCCTGAGTTCGTAGCTGATTGAATGCAGGCTCCTCCATGATCCATATAAGGGCCTGAAAAAAAACAACAACAACAAATAATTTTAACCTATTTGTGAATTTCCCACCACCAATATACCTGGAATATCAAAATATTTTTTTTTTGCTCCCTTCACCCACCTTGGGTTAATTCAAACATACATTAGGTTATTAAATAAACATATAGCATAATGTAACATAAATTAAACATAATTATTTAAAATAATTAAATATACAAACAACATATATTAGGTTATTAAACATACAAATACCCTAATATAACGAAACTAAATATAATTAACTTAAATAATTAAACATAATTAAACAAGAATTAAGTTAATTTCTAGACCCGTCTTAGGTTAATTCATACATGGACTATTCTTCAAAGATTTTTCTTTAGTTTGTTTCAAAACTCTGAAATTGTCATACACATTTTCGTCAATGCTGCCACGTTGTAAGTCCACATTGTTGTTAAACAATGAAAATAAGCAAGTAAAACGATTGGACAACACTTTATGTCCTTAAAAGTCAAACATTAATAAAGACAATTGAAACCTTCGAAGGAAAACTATACCTTCTTAAGGCATTTGTTCCATACGTTTTTAGCTTATTTTTTGAGGTGATTTTCATTGAAGATTGAATTCCCAGATGTTCCTTATTTTTTTTTTTTAGATACATACCTGCATCATTGTTAAAGTTTCCGCTTAACCAACTCAAAGAATCAGATTTCGTTTCCACTGCTCTTGGTACTTCTACTAAAACCTACTGCACCACCTACTACCTTTGTCCACTTTTTGCTGATTTTTGTCGACTTTTTGCTACCTTTGTCTTTTACTACCTTTTACTACCTTTGTCCACTTTTTGCTGATTTTTTGTCCACTTTTATTTAAACTCTGCACCACCTACTACCAAAAAAACACAAAACTGAAAAGGAGGTTATTTTCATTGAAAATTGAATTCCCAGATGTTCCTTATTTTTTTTTTTTTTTTTAGATACATACCTATAGAATAGAACAGAACAGGTTTTATTTGCACAATCTCTCGTAGTCATAAAACTAAATGGCGCTTGTGCTTACAAAAAAGAAAAAAGGATTAAATCAAACGACAAAAAAAAAATCAGAGGACAAATAGTTTAAAATCAACAATTGTTATACTTTGATACAAAGAAAGGGATGAATGAGTTGGAAAAACGATTTGTGCGTGAAGGAGGTGCTGCTAATCTGTCAAATTTCTTCAACCTAGTACTTCGATGTTTCACTAAAACTGGTGGTAGTATCGATCTGTATTTATCACTTCTGAGAAGATATTGGCCAAAGTCAAGGATCAAACTGAGACGACGCTCTTGAAGAGAGGGAATTTGTAAAGTGGATAATGCTAACTTATATTCGGTAAAAGCATCGCACAATATTACTTTGACTGCTCTTTTTTGTATTGACTCAAGCTGGTCACTTAGGTAAATAGTGTTATTGACTTGTGGGCCCCATACGGGACATGCATACTCTAAAATTGGTCGAATGTAAGTAAGATAGGCTATCCTTAGTTGTGTCACTGAAAAACCAAATCGACGCATTAGTATAAGTGTCCGCATCGCACTATTTGCCTTTTTGATAATTGTATCGACATGGAGGCTGAAAGAACAGTCGATGCTAAACTTGACACCAAGCACTACTGCCGAAGATTCACTAGGATAAGGAGGAGGAGGGCACACAAATGGTTGTTAAAGTTTCCGCTTAGCCAACTCAAAGAATCAGATTTCATTTCCACTGCTCTTGGTCGACTGAAAATAAGTTCAACTGAAATCGTTGCTGTCATCTCACATTTTCACACTTTTGAAATAACTGCCCAAAACCATTTGGAATGACCCTCAGTAGAACAAAATAGCGACGAAGACTGGTTTCTGGCGTTGTGTTGAAGACTGCCCTTTGACATAGGGCCGAAATATTCACTGAATTGAATTCTAATGACTTGAAAAAAATTTCTTTATTGTTTCTAAGTTGCGTTTGTTTGATCAGTAGAACAATGTATGTTCAATCGCATTTAGTGATGCGATGCACCCTTCTAAGGGTGCAGTGAAGTGATGCGATGCACCCTTCTAAGGGTGCAGTGATGCACCCTTCTAATTTACATTATCGTGCTGATCATCTCTTTGAGAATAACTTAGCAAACAGTTATGGCAATTACCTCAGATGTGTGAAATAAGGATTGTTATCAACTCAAGAGTCAGTCATAAACATGAGACATATTTGAAGAGAGGGGTGTCTACCCCCTTTCCCTCTAAAAACCAAAACAAAACAGGCAGATTTTAGAACAAACATTGGAAAATTGTAGGCATTTGGACATTCTGAAGGAAGGAGAGGCTCCCTCTCGTGCAGAAACCGGACTTGTTAAGAGCTATAGTTTCCTGAGAAAACCCTTTAACACATAAGAGATAGATGTAAGACAGGATTATAATGGGTCAAGGCTCTGGCTACTAAAGCCCACTGCCTCCAAAAGTTAGCACGAAAAGGGGAGTCCGACAATACATTATTTAGGTTTTTCATAAGAACTTTCAACTAAAAAATACAAAAACAAATTGATTTCGTGTGAATTTGTCGTCAATTGACCCTAACACCCCCCCCCAGCAGATTTAACCTGACAAAAACCGGAATAAAAACTTCCTATCGCTCATTTCTTCCACTCCGAACCCTCTCGTTACTTTCCTGGACTTTTTCTTGCTAGTAAATAGCCGAAACAAATTCTACGCTGCGGAGCTGTTCCTTCGAGTGATGTGGACTGTAACGCTATTACCGCAAATAATGATGTGAAAAAATGGTGCAGTACAGTATGCTTCTTGAAGGGTTTCTTTCGGTGAAATAGTCTTTGAAGTCTTTGAGTCTTGAAGTAGTCCTAGTAACCTGGTCTTTACTTGGATAGAGTTCTGAATTCGAAATTCTTGCCCAAAGTTGTGTTGTTTCATAAGTTCTACAGTGAGCCCAATATTGAAAATTCTTGTTCACAACACTCCCTTACCGGCTCCATGAGCGACTCCAATGACAATTAGAATTGTCAGTCTAAACTACTGACCTACACGTTATTGTAAGCAATTTTTGAATTGTCTGATGACCATCAATAAGTGACAATGCTCCTCTTCAAGAGACTATGCTGCTTCCACCAGACAGAGGCAAGTTAGAGAATCTGAGCGGGGACTTCGTCAGCTAGTATCAAATCGTCTGAGTAGCGTAATCCACAAAACTTAAAAGGTCAACCGGGTGATGGTCTGTGGATGACGTAACATATATCTTTTTCAGGTAGCTGACCCCATATCCACATCACCGACAAGCGACTGTAGCCTATGCTCATTAAGTCTGACAAAGGGAATTTGCTTCTCTTTAGCTTTTATATACCAGTTCGCAATGTGGATAATTTTCCAGGGTTTCGTACAACATTGGCAAAAATCTTGGGCTGTTATACAGTAAGAGGTTGGATACTGATGGTGGCGTAATTGCTGATGACCTGAATTCCAGCAAATATCAAGATTAATCATAGGGTCATCGTTTCCTCGATTTTCAAGGCGATTTGTTTCAACAAATAATTCTTTTTATAGGGATTTCTTCTATGGACGCGGGGAAGGGGCAGAGGGACGATGCAAACAGGTAACAAGAGAACATTACAAAATGTTATAAATAAGAAAATGGGAAACAATAATATTTAAATCTTGGCAAAAACAAATCTCTTGGTGGCACTCCTCCACCATCCCTCGAAAATTTTCTGGCGACAGTCCTGATGCCCCACCCCAGCCTTTCCACTTTTTGCGCCAGTAACCATGTGAATTTCATCTCTTATGCTACACAACTTTTGAACAACTTTTTGGCAATTAGAGGAAAGCTATCACCCTGCAGCACCCACATTCCAGACTTAGTCCAAAAATATTCATGGGAATGTAGAAGATTAGAGACTTATTTCTATACAACCCAAACCCACTTCTATATTCATCTGACGATTCATGATAAAATTCTTTTAAAGAAGAACTTTGTAAAAAAAAAACCCATAAATTGAGGCTAAATAAATTGAGGCGTAATTTTTGGAGGGTACCTTTCAACCAAATGAAGTTACGTATTTAAAATCACCATAGAAGTTAATACTTGTGATGTGTACATTTTTATCAAAACCCTTTCTTTTTTAGAATTTCTATTGCTATTAGCACGAGTCACAACTTACTTACAGTTTCCAAGTTTTTCAGAACAAATAATCCAAAGCTTGAAAAAAAAGAAGGTTTTTAAGCCAATCATAATGATATGGTTCATTGAATGTTTCCGGAATACATCTAGTAATGACACAAAAGAAGAAAAAGAAGATATATGTCAAGAAAGAGCATTAAAAAGCAGCAAGAAAAGAGAGAGAGATGAACAAGCTGTTTACCTCAATAATAGCAGCTTCTCGTATTCCAGATATACCACATTGATAATAGTTGACAGAAACACTATTTGGATCAGTTGGGTTAAAGCTGTTTGAGCGACAAACTTTCTCACCGCACATAATCTCGTAAACATTGTACTAAAATGAAAAGAAAATTGAAAAAAGGAGGAAAATAATACACGATACTCCGAATAAGAAAATCTTGGAGAATGCACCCGCACCCTGAGAGCAAACCTACAAATTTCAACTACTTTATAACGATTAAGACAGGGCAATCCCAGAGGAAGCCCCCCCACTTATCCCATAGGACTTAAATCCACAAAAAGTATAAAATTCTAGAACGCTTAGGCCAAAATACGGTACTTTTCAGACAAAAAAAGAAGCAAAAACTGTTAGACATCAGGTGTCTCCTGGGAACATTTCTACACGTCACCCAGGACAAATTTCTTACGGGGGCCTTCGGATCAGTGAATTTTACATGGAAGCACAAATGGGAAATTATAGGAGGAATGCAAGAAGACATAACCTTATTTCAGGCTGAGAAGGGAAAAAAACAAAAAAAAAATAAAACAAGTAAATTACATAAAATATAGGAAACATTGGAAATATGGTAAAAATTCCAAAATAGTGAAGGAGAGATGGTTCGGAACACTCCCTCTTCTCCATAAATGCTTGGTAAAGAGGGGATGTTAAGGCTATAGCTTGTAAAAAATGGCCTCAACGTCCCCGTAGACTGCGTTCGATAGTGGAAGATAACTTGACATTTGCTATTTTAAATGGTATAGACTACTTTGATGTCTGAAGCAATAAGCCATTTTCTTAAATAAAGTTTTTTTCCTTAAAGAAAGCTAGAAAGGAACGACAATCAGGATAAATAGCCCATAATATAGCCTTTGTCCCCCTCCTACTTTTTGCCCTAGATTTTTGGTCATGAGTCATGACACTTTTTTCCATGGTTTCCCTCAACACAGCTTGTCTGTGCAACACTTTTGAATTTTCTACACTGATTTCCGAACTTCTATATTTGTATATTCTTATTACGATATGAGGGGGTTCACTGATTACACTGATTCTGGGCTGATTTCCACGACTTTATTCTTGGATATTCATGAAATGTTGGACTAGTAAGTAGATTCTTTTCTGAAAACTGTTGTTTTAGTACAAGAGGGAGTAAAACCTTATAATATTGTCTGGTAGAATTACTAAATTAATCAGTGTTTCCGTTCCCCTTTAGCGATTATGGTAGCCCTCAAGGATCAAGGCATTTGACCTGTGAGCATCGATAAAATTTTGAAGCAGGATTAAGG
The DNA here is from genome assembly GCF_032884065.1 of Artemia franciscana. Taxonomy (NCBI): domain Eukaryota; kingdom Metazoa; phylum Arthropoda; class Branchiopoda; order Anostraca; family Artemiidae; genus Artemia; species Artemia franciscana. The sequence continues at coordinate 39,383 of NW_027062736.1, read as the reverse complement.
TTTGGAATAAATTACGTTTGAAATACAGTGACTGTCAGTGATTATTGAAGTTTCGCAATAAGTGAAATATATACGCAATAAGGAAGGCTTGGATTGTTGGATGTCGGAGTACGGTGGGAAATAAGCCAGGCAGGTCCCACGTCCCATCGGGCCACTGACCATAAAGTGATCGCCACTGCTTGCGTGGGCCTGTCCCTATTTGAGATAAGTAAATTTTGATTAATTTTAAATAACGAAAATGTCTGTTCAACAGGAAACAAATCTGGATATTTTAGAGCGTCTGAAAAATATAGAAAACCAGCTTGGGGGCCTTTCTAAGCTCGCGTCGATAGCGGAAGAGCTACAAACCATATCCTCCCAAATAAAGAAAAATGAGGCGTCACAATCGAAAACCACGGAGGACATCCAGAAAATAAAAGAAAATATAGACGAATCGCAGAGGCGCGGAGAGTGGTTAGAAAAAGAAGCAAAACAGTCAAACCTGATTTTTTATAATTTTAAACCCCTAAACCCACCTAGGGGATCACTTGCGGAGGAAATCAGTGAGGTCATTTCCGGCTGTTTGCCACAGATTGAGATCAGAAGATGGGACATAAATGACGCATTCCGCTTGAACACTAAAAAACAAGGAGAAATCCGTCCAGTTTTAGTGAAGTTCACAACCAAATATTTGCGAGATTTGATTTTGCGAAACTCAGTTCGCTTCCAGAGTTGCGGTATCTCCCTAGCTCCGGATTATACACGGGCCGAGAGAATTGCTCGCAACGCTCTGAAACCACTTTTGTCCACTTTTGAACTAGCGCGATCTCAAGTGCAAGAGTACACTGGATCTAACGCAGAAATGGAAAGCGAAGGTGGGGATCAAATGTCAGAGGTAAACTCGGATATTCGTAGTGGTACTCTCACACACGACCAGGCTATTAGCCAGGCAGACGGTAAAAAACCCGGAGTGAGCGGAGCCACGAGTAAACGAGGTTTAGAAGAGATAATCAGCCCCGAAGATCGTCACAGGCAGGATCGTCGGAACGTAACTCGTGACCCACCAAATCGAGGCCTTGGTCGAGAACCCCCACGCCGCTCACTCAGAAATAGACGAAGGAGTCCTTTCAATTTCGAGGAATAGGAAGTAGGCCGTGTACAACAAATCCAGTTTATGACATTGAACGTCCAAGGCCTAATGAGTAAAAAACAACAGTGTCTAAATGAGTCTTTTCTGAAGTGTGATGTAACATGTTTAATTGAGGCATGGACCCCGCCTTCGGAGGATCTGTCGGTTAAAGATTACACAGTTTTCCGTGCTGACCGGCAAATTTCCCGTAATGCACGTTTTTACGGCGGAGTCGCGGTTTTTGTGAAAAAGCAGAGTTTCGAAGTTTGTCATAGACTAAAAAGTAATTCTGAGAACATTATTTGGTTAAACCTTAAGTGTCATGATGGATCGAAGATTGTCCTGGGTTGCATATATGTTGCTCCACAGAATAGTAGTTATATGAAAGAAGATACGTGGACTTTGATTGAAAATGAGTTGGAATATTTACAGAGAAAATATAGAGAAGAGTTTTTTGTTTTGATGGGTGATTTTAATGCTTACACGTCACAAGAACCAGAAATTCCCCTTGTTTCTCTTTCAGGAAAGGATTTGACGTCACTGAGGATTCCAGAGAGCTACAAAATTCCAAGGAGGAGCCAAGATGTGAAAAGAAAAGTTAACCAACGGGGAACGAGGTTGTTGGGCATTTGCAGAGAATTTGGTCTAGTCATTGGAAATGGAAGGTTTGGAAATGATGCGGGACGCGGTGAGTTTACTTGCATTTCCGGAACGAATTTTAGTGTCATTGATTATGTTTTGGTGGACAGTAGGCTCGCACCTATTTTCCTAAACCTTGAGGTAGTGCATTTTGCTGGTTCTGACCATTTTCCATTAATTTTTTATTTTCAGTAGACAAATATTAGTAACAATCAGCGGAAAAGAGAAAAACCCAAGTATCAGACATTTGGGACAGGAACGAGTAGCACTGGCTTGGTAAAATCAAAAATACAATGTGAGTGGGTGGAGAAAGATGTAACCCGAATAAAAGATTATTTTCGCTCGGAGCCGATGGTTCAACAGTTGAATGCCCTAGCATGTGAGATTGAGGAAAATACGGGAAATGTAAATGAAGTTTCTTCAAAATTTGCCGAGCTGATACGGAGTCCTTTATTTGAAAAAATGAAAAAAAAGGGGAAACAAAAAAGCACGTTCTTCGACAATGAATGTGAACGGAAAAAAGAAGAATTAAATCACATGCTAGAATATGTTAAAAAATCCAAAAAGGAAACTGAGAAACTGGAATTGCTCCGACAGTACAGAAGTAAAAGAAAAGAATATAAACTAATGATAAAAATGAAGAAACTAGAGTTTCGATGGCGGGGACAAAATGAACTTGCGCATTTCTATAAGACAAATGATTTCCGGGAATTCTGGAAAAGAGTTTCATCAAAAAAAATGACTGCTCCCAAATGTATTCCGCAGGAAGACGAGTGGCCCCCCTTCTTTGAGAAACTAGAAGCAGGTACAGCATCTGGCACACAACAGACCCCACCCGATTTCGAAAAACTGGCAGAAGAAGTCGGAACCCCCTCTTGCGACCACACTGAATACCCCCTACTGGAAGAAGATTATCACCTTTGCCGCCAAATCCAGCGGGAAGAAGTAGAAGATGCCATAAAACAAACTAGAGGTGGGTCTGCGCCAGGACCAGATGGAATTCCAGCAAAGGCTTTGAATGTACTACAAGTAATTTTATTACCTCTGCTTCTGGGGTTGTATAACTTGGTTATGAGAGAAAAAAGTGGCCTGATCCTTGGAAGATATCGGTAGTTATCCCCCTATTTAAGAAAGGTGATGCAAGTTTGTGCGAGAATTACCGACCAATCAGCTTAGGAAACTGTCTTGGAAAAATTTTGGACAAAATCTTAAACAAAAGGCTGGAATTATGGCTGGATGAGAGGCAAATTCTGAGAGAAGAGCAAGCCGGTTTTCGTAAAGGATACTCACCATCTGATCGAATGTTTGTTCTAAATGCATTGATTAGTAAGTATTGCAAGGGAAACGGAAAGTTGTACGTGGCTTTTCTTGATTTAAGTAGAGCATTTGACAATGTTGACCGTATAATTCTGTTTAGAACGCTTTTAGGAACAGGAATTCCGTCACCCTTTTTAAGGGTTCTTCTCTCGATGTATTGTTTGACCAGAAATGTGGTAAAGATATCAGGAAGCGGTATATCTAGAGTTTTTTTTTAATGTGAAAGGTGTAAAACAGGGTAGTACCCTATCACCGAAACTTTTTGTTATTTTTATAAATGATCTTGCCGAATACCTTGAAAAAAGGTGGGCGCCAGTTGTACACCTTGGAAATAAAGTATTATCATTACTATTATTTGCCGATGATATTGCCTTGTTCGCCAGATCCAGTTCGGAGCTACAAACTCTGTTAGATTTAACAGCTGAATATTTAGAGGAAAAGAAACTGGAAATTAACACAAAAAAGACAGAGGTGATGATTTTTTGCCGTAAACAATCAACAGGAAATAAAGATGAAGAAAGTTTTAATTTGAATGGTGAAGCTGTGAAGGTTGTGTCTCAGGCAATATATTTAGGATTCCATCTAACATTGAACGGAAGATGGAACAATCATATTTCGAAGATGGCAAATCGAGGAAAAGCAGCAATAGCAACGCTGTTCAGGAACAGTAATTTGACGGGAATAGGTGACTTAAAGATGCACAAAAACGTGTTCAACTCAAAAATAAGGCCAATCCTCCACTATGGAGGGGAAGTATGGGGCCTAGAAGTGGCAAATTCATTAGAAACTCTACAGCTACAATATTATAAACGAATGCTAGGTCTGCACGCCACAACTCACACACTTTTCATCAAGGGAGATTTGGGACTTTTCTCAATGAGAAAACATAGACAGATCCAACTAATTAAGTTTTGGCTGAAAATACTGCAATGTCCCTCCTCAAGACTCATCAGAGCAGCGTATGATGAATTACTTACCCTGGGACAAAAATCGTCATGGCCCTTCCATGTCAAAAAACTACTGGACAGCACAGGTCTATCGTATGCATGGAATGGAGGAGAGGGCCCAATCTCAGATCAAAAAGCCTTTCTGTCAGAGATCCAAATAAGGCTGGAAGACCAAGAAATTCAGAAATGGTGGAATGACCTTAGCCAGTCGGAAAGCTTAAGTTCTTACTATAAGGTGAAAGAAAATTATGGTGAAGAGTTATATTTTAAATTACAAATTCCAAAAGAATCCCTGAGGTCTTGGATGCAGGTGCGAGCAAACTGTCTCCCTCTTCACAGTATTTGGAAAAATAGGTGTCACCCGGAAATGCGGTATACTTGTCCAATTTGCGGTGATGTTGATGGGCTAGACCATTTTCTTTTCAGGTGTCAGGGGCTAAATGAGCTAAGAGGGAGCTTTCTTGGGATGGATAGTCGTGAGCCCCTTCTTGGAACTTTGAAGTCGACGTCGAAAATAAATATAGTAGCAGCGGAAATTTTTTGTCCGGAAGGGTCTTGTTATTCGAAAGTCGATTGTTACATAATTTAGTTTGTTTGTTGTTATATATGTATGTATAGGGCCTGAAAAATGGCTTTAAATACAGTCATTCATTCATTCCTTCATATATTTTAATGATTGTATTTTTTGTTTAAAATGGATTAACTTACAATTTGTCGTCATTTTGCTATTCTAATTCTTTCTAAAACAAAATACTAGTTGAACTGTTCATCTTCAGAGGATACTCTTGTTGCTTTGACTGATGAAATGAAAAACAAAAACACACACAAAAAAAAAGAAAGAAAAATAAACCAAAATTAAAAGAAAAAACAACAACAGGTCCTCTTACTGAAGAGAAAATTAAGTTTAACATACAAGATTGCATTATGGGCGAGTGGATTATATGCGAATGAAAGTTTTCAATATTTCAAGAAACCTTTTATATATTTTTCCTGGTACAATACCAAGAAGCCGCTACCATTCTTTAACGAAGCCAAATATTCCTAAGGTCTAATGAAAACTTGTCCCTCTTTCCTGATACCATTTTGGATCTTATAATAAGAAAAAGAATCCATGGGAAGAAGTAAAGAGTAAAGCTCTGAATAGATTCAGGTGGAGGAGTATGCGCATCTGTGTTGGTGTCAGGCGACTTGATAGTGCAATGAGATGTTAGTAGTAGTTATGTGGTAAGACGAAAATCTTCCTTCATTTCTTGAATTTTATTATTTTAAGATTTCAACCTTTTCTGTTTTTTCCTTCTATGATTTTACGATTTCAACCTTTTTTGTTTTTTTCCTTCAGTGATTTTAAGATTTTAACAATTTTTTCCCCTTCTGTGATTTAAAGGTTTTAACCTTATTTATTTTTTTCACTCTGTAATTTTAAGATTTTAGCTTTTTTGTATTTTCCTCCTATGATTTAAAGATTTTAACGCTTTTTTGTTTTATTTCTTCTGTGATTTTAAGATCTTAACCTGTTTTTTTCCTTCTGTGATTTTAAGATTTTAAACTTTGTTGTTTTTTTCTTCTGTGACTTTTCCCCGTTTCTTCCAATCTAACAGTTTCAAATTCAGTTTATAAATAAAATAAGTGTTTTTTTTTTCCCTTTTTTACCAACTTCGTTGTTTCTTACCAGCTAAACCAACAACACTATTTGTTTTTGATGCTGCACACAAAAATGTCTGCTTTCCTTTCCTTCATAACACATTCTTTAAGCCTTTCAGGGGATGCTTATGTTAATACATTATATTAAAACTCATATTAAAGTTGATTTTATTTTTATCAGAGCTTATTACTTCTTATATACACTTTTCTCGTTACCTATGATTCCTTCATGCTATGCCAGACAGCCATTCACACGAGCAAAAATTAAGACTTGCGTTACGTCATATAATTTTACAGAGCAAATTCCGTCTGTACCGTAGATGGCACTAAGTAGAGCCGAGGTCTACTTAGAATTTTGCGCTCCGTAGGTTTTATACGGCGTTATGGAAAAGTCAATTTAGTGGCAACAAAATGATATTTCTGAATGAATAATCAATACATTCTAAAAAAAAGTAAATTTTTCTTAGAAAGGCTTTTAAGCTTGATCATAGCTTGAATCTTCATCTCCATTTCACATTTTTAATTTCTCAAAAGTTTACTTATGATGATTGTAATGAATTTAGAAGTCTAATATGATGATTTTGTGGATTTTTATGGTAGTATAGTGTGAAAGGTTATACTTAACGTCACGATACTTGACCATTTAGCATCGAATACATGTTATATCTAACGTTACAGTACGTGACCATTTTGCATAAAATCGACATTTTTAATTTTTGAATAATTTGTTTATGATGATTGTAATGATTTAGACGATGAATATTATGAATGTGGATTTTTATATTAGTCTGATGTGAAAGGTTAACTTTACGGTACTTGACCATTTAGTCTACATTTTTAATTTTTGACTAGTTTGCTTATGATGATTGTAATCATCTTAGACAACGAATAAGATGATTTTGTGGATTTCGTGTTAGTCTAGTGAGAAAGGTCATACTTAACGTAAAGATACTTGACCATTTAGCACCGAATCTAGGTTTTAAATTTTTTAATAGTTTGCGTATGATGAATTATAATGATCTTAGACAATGAGTATGATGATTCTGTGGGTTTTTACGTTAGTTTTGTGTGAAAGGTTACAGCCTAATCAACGTAATGATATATGACTACTAGCATAGAATATTGCATACGTAGTATAAAAGCAGCTTTAATCTTCCGTATATTTGACGAATCTGCACTATTTTTATAATGTCGATAATACTCTGAAAAAATTTATTACTAAAATTTTAAACATTCTCAATTAGTTGTATACAAACCATTAACCCAAAATGACAACTTCATACAAATATCCCTCGATTTACGATTTTATTTTTACTTTTTGTGACTTTAATGCTGCATTTAATTTTCTACTTCAATGACTTTATCCCTCCCCCACCTTCTCGAAATAGATACCTCTATACATTGCTGATCAAAATGTAATTTTAGATGCCAACAATTACCATGAGGGGTCAACTCAACAGGAATCAATAAGTAAACTTACCTTCAAAAGGTGGTCCCTATTTTGCACTTCAGATGATATGCATTTGGTGACCATATTAAAGACGTTTCTCGCCTTTTCTTGTAACAAATTTCCTTGGAAAAGAGCCTACAAATAGTCAACGATGTAGTCCAGTTTAAAAAAAAATAATTTTGTCATTAGGGGAGGGGGACGTGTTAAAGCTCACAGCTCCTTATCCTCAACCATATAATCCAAGCCCGCGATTAGTTTGTTCCCACATGGGCTGAAATACATTAATCCCTTAATTATCATCATTCATTGTACCTGGTACAAATCTGATCATCGTCACATATTTTGTTAAGCAATGCGATAATTTGATTAAAACTCACTTACTGACAAACATCAAATTCTTCTACATTATAGTACACGCTGTTTGCTTATAAAATACATTTGCGAGTATATACCATTTATCTGATCTGCGGATGAAGGATGACGAATTGCCGAAGATTGTCCTTTTCGGCCAACGGTCTAGGACTAAACGGAAAACAGGTCGTCCTCGTCTGGGATTGGAGTATGTCATGAAGAAAGATTTAAAGGAAATAAAAACTTCTTGGGAGGGTGTAAAGAGGGAGGCTTTGAATAGATTGGGATGGAGGAGGAGCGTGCGTAGCTGTGTTGACCTAAGGCAGCTTGTTCTGCGATGAGTTGTTAGTAGTAGTGGTGTATACGCTTTATATTTTGGTTGAGCCTTGTTCACCATTGAAGATGTTTGAAGCTATTTTGCGGCTTTATTGGAAGAATAAGAAATCTATTGACCCTCGACAAGGTCAGCAACACTTATACAAGTCTCCTCATCCCTTCGGGATCATCAATGCTCGAAAAATATGTATAGCAATAATTTACACTCCATATATTTAAATAAGAAACGAAAAAAGGTCACTTTTAAACGGATTGCGGCAACCAACTGGCAGTAAAGAGTTTCTCGGGCCAATAGTAAAGGAAGCTGAACTTTAGACCAAAATATACATCAAAAGAATCTTCTTTACATGAAAATTCACAATAAGTAAAAATTCAATATTCAATTCGAAAATCATGATTTTCTAAATGGGTTTAAGTGCATTAATCATTTAATTATCATTATTCATTCCACCTGGTGACAAGAATATAATTTTCATGACATTTCAAAATACGTAAAAATTTTACATGTTTAAAGCTACTTATCAAAAATTTTTAGCAGGAGAAAATTTGGATAATTTGATAAAAAAGAAAAAAAAATACCAAAAAAAAGACATGAAATAAAAAATTTATACCAAAAATTGCCTCAGAAAACTACGTCAGAAAATTCAGCATGTCTAAGAACCTTAAAACAGATATCCCACGTTTTAAAGCAAAAACACAAACCTCTGCGTTTTTGAGAAATTTAACGACGAATACTTGTTTATTTTTTTACTTGTGTTTTTCTTTACCTCGAAATTCAGTATGATTAAGTTGTTTCACAACTAAACTATTTGTCGCTCGGCTTTTGTACTGTGATAATCCATTAAGTAAACTGTTACAATAATTCTTTTGGTTAGAAAAGCGGTTTTAACAGTCATTGTAAAAATCCTATATATTGGCTAAATAATAAACGCCATAATAGGCCAAAACAATGACATAACTGACCAAATAATAAAGACAAAAACTCTCGTACCAAAAGAACAATCCTGAACATGTTCACACTGATCAAAGCCCTATCCAGAGGGGTTAGGGGTGATTGGAGGTTTGAACCACAACCAAAATTTTTGTCAACTCGCAAAATCGTAGCAATTTTTGAGGACGTATTTTAAAGGTCTTTTGTACCGCCCCTCCGAAAAATCCTTGATACAGCCTTAACACTGATACATGCATAGAAGTTGTCTAAACTACTGTTGGTCCCAAAAAAGTCAAGAGCAGGTGGCCAGCAATTCTAATTGCTGTCAAACGGACAGAAAGGGTGGTTTGATGGATCAGATTTCTGAGAACCTTGATCAACTCTATAGAAGGCATTAGCAGCACTGGGGTACTCACTTGCACTACGTGATCAAATTTGTGAAACATTGTTAATTCAACAGTAAAGAAAAAATGATAGTCCTGGAGGAAGTGCCAAGCTAAAGATAAGTAATAACTGTCTAGTTGCAGTGATGATGTAAGGTAACAAACTTTGACTAAATTTGTTCAACAAACCTGTTTTATTATAAGAGAGTAACTTATAACATAGTTAAGTGTAACATTAGGATGTTACTATAAAAAAGGGTAACAGCAAGAATGTTGGCTCCGATTCTAGTTAATGTTTATAGTCTTTAAAGGCAAAAACCGTTTATAGAAATCCTGTTTATTTTGATATATATATATATATATATATATATATATATATATATATATATATATATATATATATATATATATATATATATATATATATATATATATATTTAAGGAGCACTCATTAGCGCAGAGAGCGAGAAATCATAGAGGGGGCGAACACCCATCATATACGAAATAATTTTTTTTTCGTTTTCAGTTTTAATGTTGCTCCTTACTTTCTGTTAAAAAATCTGTTTTTTTTTTAAATTTAACTTAATCACTGAATTGAACTTAGATAAAAGATGAAAATGACAAAAGTGATTGTTAGATGCGCAAGTAATAGTTGAAACTACTGTTATGTTTAATCAGAAAAGTCTGGCACATCAAAAATGGGAATATCAAAAATGGGAAAATTCCTTTTTATAAGACAGGACAAAAATTTTTTTTTACCACAAATATCACAATAAAAGTTTGAATATTTTGGCTTCACATATGGAAGCTTTATTACCAAAAAAAAACACACACACACAAAAACTAGCTCAAACTAAAGTTAGTCTAGTTTTTTTTTCGCTGATAAAGGCTTCCAGAGGTGAAGTAAAAATGCTCAAATTTTTATTGTTATTCTTGTATGAAAAGTTTTTATTTTAATTTCACTGCCTTATTAAAAAAAAATTACCCATTTTCATATATTTTCGGTTCAATGGACAGTCGCGGTGCGTAAAGGTTAAGGCTGTGTAAGGACAATGAAAAGCGCAACTCTTAGGAATGGGGTGGGAGGAGATCACAAGAAAGGATGTAATAGAAAGAACTTGTTGGGAGGGAATAAAGATGAAATCTCTGGACATTTTGGGTGGAGGCGGAACGTGCAAAGCCGTGCTGGCTGCCTTGCTAAGCTTTACATCACGAAGCAATTTGAAGGTATTGGAGGGAAGAATAAGAAAAATAGAGCTAAAAACTAACCAAACAAATAAGAGTTCCAAGTAGGGATAGGTCCTTTTATTTGACAGTGAAACAAACATACATAAGCTCTAGATATTTCATGACATTGCCAGTCATCATCATCAGTAGAAATATAATTAAAGTTAAATTATTTTAATTAATTAAATTGTTTAATTATTATCTAATTATAAATAATCTAATTAAAATACTTAATTATTAAAATTAAAACAAACTATATTTAAACTTAGCAAAATAACTTCCGGGTTACATCAAGTTCCCATTTCATTGACTTCGAGGGTTCAATAATTGCATTGTTTTGTTTATTTTTGTTAAAAAAAAAATACAATAAAACTAACCTGAACATAAAAGCTGCCTCTAAGGCGAAGGATATACTGAATGAACGTGTCTTTAGACATCCCCTCCAGAGCTTTCAGCTTATCTGTTAAGAGAGAGCGATTGTGGATCAATAGGCTCAAACGAATATCCCTAAAAATACAAATAAAACATTTTCTAGGTTTCTCAGCCTTAGCCATATAGCACATAACTAAAAAGATCGTATTTTCCTATTAGTTACATACTCAGAGTTACTTGAGTATTTAACTTCACAAATAAACACACTTACCAGATTAAAAAAAAAGGTCAAGACGTAGCGTAAATCACATTTTACGGTAGAAAAAAAAAGACTCGAAACAATATTGGCATAGATTGAGAGACGTCTGTAGGTTGGGGAGGCGGAGGGGAGTATATGAGATAGAACAAGAGCTTTGTCCCATCACTCCCTCAGCTTAAAGTCAACAAATAACCGAAAAGCCCAACATTGTGTAAGATAAAAGAAAAGATTGAAGATGCAAGATTATAGCAAATTCGATGAAAAAAAGCTTTTTTCTAACGTTTTCTCCACACTTGGAAAAATTTGTACGTTCTTACTCACAGGGTTTTATTAGGGCTCTTGGGCAGCCCAGAAGATTATTATGTTGTTTTGTATGATGTAAATATTTTGTTCAATAAAAAAAAATAAAAAGGGGTAAATTTGCCGTCGTAACGTCTGTATCGCAATAAGCTGTGAAAATTCCACCTCTTTCATAATATTTTTTCGCAAGAGCTGAAAATATTTGCATTTAACTATTGAATTTTTTCAACTTTAGTTGCCAAGGGACATACAGAACTCCTTATTTCTTTTAAAAATCTACTAGACTAAACACTAAAATTATAAATCTCATTACATTTGACGTGTAAAAAAAAAAAAAAAATTGTTTCAATAATTCCGAAGTATCGTGTAAGCAATTAACATCTAAAAAAACAAAAAAAAACATTGTTGCTATAATTCCTAGGCATCTTCCAAGCAAAATATGTCTAAACTAGGAAAAATACAAGATAAAACGCACAAGCTGGAAGACGGCAGCGACCACCATTATATTTCACGATAATTGCAGCTCTTGCAGAGCTCAGTTTTGCAAAGTTGTTTTTTTTCTTCCTTTCTAAACCAAATTTTAACAAAAATCAAAACCGCATTACTTTTCAAATTTAAAGAATTATTTTGTCTAATCGTCAGCAAGTTATTTTGGGTGTCGTTAAACTTCTTTTCTTTTTGTGGTGTCTTGTCCAAATTTTGAAATCCAAAATCATACGGCCAAGAACAATTAAGCTAAAATTATATATTTAATAGATTAGATATAGATAACTTCGAAGACCACACTGCCTTTCCATGACGAAAGTAAAACAGTTCAAAATAGGGATGATACCTTTTTATTGATAGTGAATAGATATAAAATTATTTAACTGGATATTTCGGACATATATACAGTGTTCATCATCAGCAGTAAAACTTCAGCAGAGTAAATCAGCAGAACACTGTATATGTGTTCGAAATATCCAGTTAAATAATTTTATATCTATTCACTGTCAATAAAAAGGTATCATCCCTATTTTGAACTGTTTTACTATAGATTATATATTTATAAATTTATTTAACGGTGTTAAATGGTATGCTATCCTAGAGATTGCAAATACAAAAACTCAAAATATGTTTACTTTAAGCCAAAACTCAAACCCAAGCTCCCCAGGCCATGAGTATGGGTAGCACTCAGTCAAACAAATTCCTTCGCAACATCTGAATCTGAGATACCAGGTGAGGCAGGGAGCGCCTGGTTTTGCTACAAGTAGAAGTAAGAACAAACCCTTACTTTAGTGGCTGCTAAATGGTTACTATAGCTGTAGCAACTCAAAAAGGCGTTATATAATAGTTTTCATGAAAGTTAGAAATACAGCCCATGCCCAAAACTAAGCAAAAATAAAATAATAAAATAATTAAAGTTTCAGCTTTTTCGTAATTCATTACATCCTTCTTTCTTACGTAAATACTTGGGAAGTGGAGCTTCTATTCAATCAATTAATATAATTAGTTAATTCAATCAATCAGGTTAGTGCCATCTATTAGTTCAATCTAACTTATTTGGTTGCCAAGATATTTAGAAGTTTCAGTTCTTCCAGTATACCGTGTATAATTTTTCTCCTCGCATAAATAGCCCGGAATACAATCTTTTTCCTTCAAGTCATTAGTTTAATTACTTAATCCGACTGATTGGATTGCTTGAATCTATCTTATTTAGTCTTAGGGTATTGGGAAGTTTCAGTTTTTCTAAAACAAAACAAATCTTTTCTTCACCTAAGATATAGCGGTCAAATGGAGCTATTTGCATAAAAAATTAGCTTAATTAGTTAATCCAACCCATCAGATTAGTTCCAGCCATAAAGTCAATCTACCTTATTGAGTTCTCGAGATACTAGAACACAGAAATAACTAGGAGGCGGAACATTTTACTTCAATACATTCGCAAACCCAAAACATTAGTTCAGTATATTTTATTTAGTTCACAATACATCTTGAAATTTTGGTTTTCCCGAAATGCAAGAAATCCTTTTTCTCCTCTCAGAAATATCTGGAAAAAGGCGTTTTTTCTCTTATCCATTAGTTTAATTAGTTAATCTAATCCGTTAAACATGTTACATCTATGTTATTAAGTTCACAACACACTTTCAAGTTGCAGTTTTTCCAAAAAATACCTGTACATGTACATAGCTACATAACTATATGTATGTGCATAACTAAAACTATACAAAACTCTATGTACAACATAACTATATGCACATACATAGCTCTATGTAAGTGCGAGGCTAAAGACACCTCTTAACAGGCTCATTCCTGAATTCGGATTCATACAAAATCATGTATATTTTCAATGACATCATTTGTCACCTTGTGTAAATTTGCACGTGTGATAGATACCAAACATTAATTCCTCCTTACTATTTGTCGTTCATAGACCCACACGCGCTGAACTAACACGATCCTTTATTCCATTGTATTTTTTTTGTCTTCTAACCATTCACATCCGCTCAACCAACACGTTCATTCCTTACATTATAATTTTGCTTTGTCTTCTAACAGCAGATTTTGTCTTCCAACCCGTTCATTCATTCCATTATAATTTTGCTTTGTCTTCTAAAAGCAGATTTCGTTGTGCAACGTTTTCCATTGTAATTCAATGTAATTTTTCTCTTTCTTGTTCCAAGCCTTTTTCTTTAGCTTTTTATATTTATTTGTCATCTTGCGTAATTTTACATGTGTCATAGATGCTAAAAATGATACGGCACTCCTATGGAAAATGACATAATTTATGGTCTCGAAATGTATATAAATATGACGTCACTCGCGTGATTTTTATGTCAAAAAATAAGGCTCTAAACAGATATTCTCAAACTCTTGACCACTCTAGGTCGTTTTTTCAGGCCAAAAAATCCCAGGTTGCAAATTTTCAAAAAAAAGGAGGTATTTTTAAGAAAAATTTGTAAAAAAGCAGATAAACACATACACAGTTGAACGTTTAAAGAGAGTAGATATTATGTAAGCGAGTTTAGACACTTTTGAATTGAGCCTCCTGAATAGAACCGATGATAAAATTATCGCCCAAAAGCTTAATAACGTTATAATATTTTTTTTAGTAAGGGGAGTTCCAGTGTGATTCAGTTTAGATGACGATTTACTAGCAAAGTTCAAATGACATCAAAACTTTTTTTTTTTTTTTTTTTTTTTTTTTTTTTTTTTTTTTTTTTTTTTTTTTTTTTTTTTTTAGTGTTGCTGTCACTGAAAGAAAAGAAACGATTGTTAAAATTTAAAGGTGATTATAACTGAAATTTTAGGTGATTGGTCATACTCCAGTATAATCGCTTAGGCCTCCCTTCTTTTGGATAGGAGTAATATAGCCCAGCTTCCAGCACGACGGGTAATTTCTGGAATTACTAATATCATTAAAATACTAAAAACGGGTGTTGATAGTTTATCAGGCAATGCGGAACGTTTGCTCAATGGTAGTTAGGTGTTTATTAATCTCATTGGCTGTCTGTTTAGGCGGTAAATCCAGAAGAAATAAAGGCTCTTGCACGAGCGACCCCCTATTTCTTTCACTTTCTTAAATCATTGTTGAGGTTTGCACTGGTTAAGTAATTTAATTTATTCTTACCATAGCGAGAAGCAGCACAACGTGTTTGGTTTTTCATTTGTTTACAGAGGGTTGAGACATCGTCTTTCTTTCCGAGGCGAAAAAGTTTTAGTTTCAAATGGATTAGTCCTTTTATTTTTTCGTTAATGTAAGGTTTATCTGAGGAGCATACCTTCTAGGTAACCTCTGGGAAACAATTTTGGTAATTCGTCATTCATTTTGCTTGAGACAAACTAAACTTACTTAGACTAAGGTCCTCCCACGCCTGAGGGCGCATAAGGCAGCAACAGTGGTTCGCCACGACGACCTGTCCTGAGCCTTCGACCAAAGCTCCTCCATCGAAGACCTCGCCAGCTTCGCCTCCTTCTCTAACATCCTGCCAACTGTCATTTTGGGTCTCCCTGACTTGCGGAGGCCGGGGGGTATCCAACACCATATGTCATGAGGTAGCCTTCCATCACCCATTCGCACCATGTGCCCCCAATACATCCATCGTCGCTTTCTAATGGTATCAAGGATGGGGGTATGATTTGTTATGGTATAAATCTCATCATTTCGTATTCTCTCAGTCCAATGTATATTCAAAATATATCTTAAGCAGTTATTATCGAATGCCCATAGTCGTTTTCCTAGTTGCGCAGTGATACTCCAAGTTTCACAACCATATGTAAGGACGGAGAGGACATTGCTATTATAAATTCGACAAAACATCATCATTGTCGATGACATCATTAGATGTCATTTAAACTTGACTTGTTAATCGGCATCCAAATTGTAATCACACTTGAAATCCCCATACTAATAAAAATATTATAACACTATTACGCTTTTGAGCGATAATTTTCTCGTCGACTCCATTCGGGAAGCTCAATTCAAAAGTGACCAAGCTCACTGACATAATATCTACACTCTTTAAACGTTCAACTGTGTATTTATCTGTTTATTTACAAATTTTTCTTGAAAACAGCTCCTTTTTTTGAAAATTTGCAACTTGGGATTTTCTGACCTTAAAAATTATTTAGACCGGTCAGTAGTTTGACAATATTCGTTTAGACAAAACAAACTTGTTGGGAGACAAAATCTGGTGTTAGAAGACAAAGCAAAATTACAATGGAATGAAGGACAGTGTTAGCTTAGCGTGTATGGTTCTGTGAACGATAAACAGGAAGGAGGAATGAGTTTTTGGTATCTATCACACGTGCAAAATTACAAAAGATGACAAATGACGCCATGCGAAATTATTCATGATTTCAAATGAATCAGAACAGCGAAAATGAAAGGCATGGAAAAATATTGAGGTAATGATGCAAGGAAATGAAGAGCAAACGAGGTCTGCGGCTAGAGACATGTGACAACAAGCATCACAACGAATACATCAAATCGTTAACGAAATCTAAGGTTAGAAGAGAAGAAACAATAAGAATCACAATGAATCGCAGGAGAAAACAAATTTTGTATAATAGATGATGCTTCAACGGATTAAAATGAAGGAATCGAATTAACGCCAGAATTTCTTCATTCAATAGAAATTACTGATTTGACACTTCATGGCTTACAACGGCTTACAACGGATAACGTCAAGTTTTGAAATGTCACATCCCCTTGTAAACGCGCCACTAGTTTTCAAATAAAATTATTTCTATTGAAGCTTTAAAACGTTAGACTCTTCAATTTTTCTAAGCTTTACCAGAATCAAAGAAGTTCATTTAAATATCAAACAGTTCGTAGTAAGGAGCGACCCGGCTCAATAGTAAACGGAACTCTAAAAAACGGAATTGTGATGCTAAAAGATACATCAAAAGAATGGGATTTTCATGCTGATTTTAAATATACAAGTTTCATCAAATTTAGTCTTTATCAGCAAAAGTTACGAGCCTAAGAAAATTTGCCTTATTTTGGAAAATAGGGGGAAACACCCCCGAAAAGTCATAGAATTTTAACGAAAATCACACCATCGCATTCAGCGTATCAGAGAACCCTATAGCAAAAATTTCAAGCTCCAATCTACAAAAATGTGGAATTTCGTATTTTTTTTTTCCAGAAGACAGATCACGGGTGCGTGTTTATTTGTTTTTTTTTGTTTTTTCCCCCAGGGGTCATCGTATCGACCAAGTGGTCCTAGAATGTCGCAAGAGGGCTCATTCTAACAGAAATGAAAAGTTCTAGGGCCCTTTTTAGGTGAACAAAAAAATTGGAGGGCACCTAGGCCCCCTCCCACGCTCATTTTTTTCCGAAAGTCAACGGATCAAAATTTTGAGATAGCCATTCTGTTCCGCATAGTCGATAACCATAATTACTATGTCTTCGGAGATGACTTACTCCCCCATAGTCCCTGGGGGAGGGGCTGCAAGTTAAAAACTTTGACCAGTGTTTACATACAGTAATGGTTATTGGGAAGCGTACAGACGTTTTCAGTGGGATTTTTTTTTTGGTTTGGGGTTGAGGGGAGGGGGGTATGTGGGAGAATCTTTCCTTGGAGGAATATGTCATGGGGGAAGAGAAATTCAATGAAAAGGGCGCGGGATTTTCTAGCATTACTATAAAAAAAATGAAAAAATAAACATGAAAGAGTTTTTTCAATTGAAAGTAAGGAGTAGCATTAAAACTTAAAACGAACAGAGATTATTTCGCATATGAGGGGTTCTAAAAATTCTTTAGCATAAAGAGCGAAGTATTTAGGAGAAGATAAATACCTCGCTCTATACGCTAAAGTAATTTTAGTAATTTAAACTATTTATTCTACGGCCTTTCTGATTCAGGGGTTATTCTTAAAGAATTGGGACAAAACTTAAGATTTAGTGTAAGGAGCAAGGTATTAACGAGGGGACAAACCCCCTCAAATACATAATAAAAATATAAGAATATAAAAGTTTGTTGCGTAAGTTAATTCTTAAGTTACACATATTTTTTACTAATAAAAACGTTCGTTAAAAATCAATAGTTCTAGTTGCCTTTTTAAGTAACCGGAAAATTGGAGGGCAACAGGGCTCCTTCCCCAACACTTATTTCTCAAAATCTTCTGATCAAAACTAAGAGAAAGCCATTTAGCCAAAAAAATAATTAATATGCAAATTTTGTTTTAATAATTTATGTGCGGAGAGCCAAAATCAAACATGCATTAATTCAAAAACGATCAGAAACTAAATAAAAAAACTAGTTTTTTTAACTGAAAGTAAGGAGCGACATTAAAACTTAAAACGAACAGAAATTACTCCGTATATGAAACGGATTGTCCCCTCCGCAATCCCTCGCTCTTTACACTAAAGTTTGACTCTTTACCACAGTTCTACTTTTTAAAACAATTAAACATTTTAGCGTAAAGAGCGAGGGATTGCAGAGGGGACAACCCATTTCATATACGGAGTAATTTTTGTTCGTTTTAAGTTTTAATGTTGCTCCTTACTTTCAGTTAAAAAAAACTAGTTTTATTTTATTTTATGGATACAGAACGATGATAAAAACGAGAGAAAGAACAAGAATGAGAAAAGAGTCAGGTAGGGGGTGAGGCTGGCTTGTGATCACTGGCTACATCGCTAGCTTGTGGTGCCAATAAACTTCAGACTTTCTACGGAAAACATATGGAAAAGCACGTAAGGCCTACATTGTTATCAAAATGGTTATATATTATACATATAGCCTCTAAGGTATTTTACGATCTACTAGTTTAAAACTTTAGAATAGCACTAAAATTAGCTTTCCAGCCTTCTGTAGATGTGCTGGACTCAGCTCGATGGTGTAGTGAGCTGTTAGTGATAGAAGTAGCATTTGTATTTTTTTTTTTGTCTTCTGTAATAAAAAGTCAAAATTTCGAATAGGTGTAAGCCCATAAAAAAAGCCATATGGTTGCTTGTAACCACGAAAGAATTCAACCAATCAAGTCTTGTCAGAACCGGAGAACAAGGTGCCAAATTGCCTTCTTACGGCTAGTTTAGTAAGGAATGACCCTTTTTTGACAGATTTCCCTTCCAAAGCCCCCTCCGTCCCTCTTGTCCTTTTCCTACCAATCCCCACCATTTCTCCCCATTTCCTGCAGCAAAATCAAAATGCTAAACAAAGAAAAAATGAACTAGCCTGGAAATGAGCCGGAAACCTACTGCGTGTAAAGAAGGTAAGATAACCGTTCAGAAAGGACCCAGTTAAATATACCTGATGCAAATTCCAATTCAAGCGCAAGAATGGTCAAATGTAATCCCCCTCCCACCCACCAAAAAAGACCCTGATATTTGCCACTATTCCTTACTTGACTAGGGACGACGGTTTCAAGAGAGAATTCTTGTATTTCTTCTTCAACTGATCAACGAGTACTTTGAAAAAACCGTCTGTTATTCTCGATTCGATTGTAATTAAATGTTCAAATATTTTGCCAAGAAGGACATCCAATTTGTCGTTGAAACCAGCTGTCTTGACTACAAGTCCTCTATCACCAGCTGATATAGAATACTCCAAATTAGCAAGATGTGCTGCATACAACTCTTCCATTGTGTCTTGTTGTAATGCCATGGCTAATAAATCTAGCCCAGCGGCACTGAAAAAAGACAACGCGGTAAATATGCTAAATCGTACTAAATATCCTAAAAGATAAAAATCGAGGTAGAATCACGGACGCACTAAATGGTCTTGTGGTTTCAAAATAACACTGCGGTATTATTTTTTTTGTATCTTTAGAAGTTAAACAAGTTTAAATTTTCTTTCAGTGCTGGCGATTTCAGTTTGGCGATAAATGTTTGCTGTCAAATGTTTATTTAAATTTAATACTTCGCAAGAAGTTTGATCTGTTCCTTTGCGACAAAAACATTTATGATTTCAAATATCCTGTGTTTCTTCCGTCTTCAAAAAACAAATTTTGATTAGAAAGTTTTCGAGTTGAGTTACTTCGAATATTGTAATCAGTTTTCAAAGAAATTTAGATATTATAAATTTAATTTATTTTATGTTGCGTCTTTAATGTTTCAACTCGTAGCCTCAGGTTAGTCTGGTCTTTGTATTTACGAAGTTCGAACGATGGCTTTCAAAGAGCCATCTCTACCACACACTACCAAAATAAGACAGCAAGTCCTAGAGTTATACCAGTCACAAGCTAAAAAGAGCCTAAGGGCTATAGACATAGTTTTAAGGTTATTATAAAAATATAACTTAATACAAAAATATATCTTAAACGTTACAAGCACTTACATTGGCATCAACGCCATTTTACAGTCTTCCATTTTACAGTTTATCTTCCATTTTGTCCATATCTTACATTTACAGTTTATCTTCTATTTTGTCCATACCTTCCATTTTACAGTTTATCTTCCATTTTGTCCATATCTTCCATATCTTACATTTTACAGTTTATCTTCCATTTTGTCCATATCTTCCGCATCTTCCATTTTACAGTTTATCTTCCATTTTGTCTATATCTTCCATTTTACAGTTTATCTTCCATTTTGTCCATATCTTCCATATCTTAAATTTTACAGTTTATCTATTATTTAAGATTCAGACAAGTTTCAATTTTTGGAGCATCTATCTGTAGGGACAGGAAGGCATAGATGACCATGTTTGGAAACATCTGAGTTGTGGTGACCACGAAAAAGCAGTGTATAGGGTAGTGTAGTGTGTTTGTGTTATGGTAACCACGGCAAAGCAGTGTATGGGGTATTGTATTGTCTTTGGGTTATAGTAACCATGGTAAAGCAGTGTATGGGGCAGTGTATTATGTTTGTGCTATGGTAACCACGGCAGAGAAGTGTATGGGGCAGTTTATTGTGTTATGGTAACCACGACAAAGCACTGTATGGAGCAGTGTATTGTGTTCGTGTTATGGTAACCATGGTAAAGCAGTGTATGGGAAAATGTATTGTATTACGTGTTATGGTAATCACGGCAGAGCAGTGAATGGGACTTGCAAGACTACTTCCCATGTCATTAAAGTGGATAAGGAAATGCGTAGACCCCAAGAAACTAACAGTGGATGACCTAGCTTTGATTGAATGATCTCTGGAAATTAGCTCGTCGAGAACAACCTTTGGTAAAGAATCAGACAAAATGGCAATCAATTTAAGTTAGCACCAGAAAAAAACTATATGCATGAGGTTTATCTGGAAAGCCCCGATGTCATATTCTGTCAAAAGCTATAGCAATATTAATTGATAAAACCCAATGTCTTATCCCCTTAAGTTCAATCCTTTCCTGGTTCAGTGACACTTGGCAGTCTAACTTTCAGTGTTTTCGGTAGGATCCACATTGGAAGTCATCCAAAAGATTCTTTGACTTGGTTATTGCTAAAGCGAATCATTTATAATGTTCTTAAGGACTTTCAAAGCACATGATAGGCCCACACTGTTCATATCTCTACCTGGTCTTGTTTTAGAATGGATATGAGCAGATTCCCATGCCAGTGGAAAGGTTCCAGAGCGATAGCACTGCTAGACAATAAGTAGCAGAGGTGCAACTCAAAGACGTACGAAAACACATGGTGTCCTTCTAGGACCCGTGGGATTAGTCACATCAAGACGCTGCTAAATGTACTGTATTTTCAAAATTCAAGACGTTACGTAATCCTAAGGATTTAAGGACCGAGAAAGTTCACACGAACAAAGACGTTTTTGGTTCGACCAGAGAAATTAAAAAACTCGACCACCGTCATCCAAATTCACGGATCCGGCGAGGGTACTGGAAATAGCTTTTTGCTTGTCGATCTTAAACCAGAGTTCTTACAGCAATAAAATTGAGGCTCCCTCAAAAATGGCATAATCTTCTTGGCAAGTCTGCATTAGCTCTTTGCAGAACCATGTTGGAACTAGGAATTGAATTTCCCCTTGTACTGATCACAGGAAGTGAATTTCTCCTTGTACTGATCCAAGGAAGTGAATTTCTCCTTTTACTGACCCGAGGAAGTGAATTTCTCCTTGTACTTTGATCCCAGAAGTGAATTTCTTCTTGTACTGATCGCAGGAAGTGAATTTCTCCCTGTACTGATCCCAAATTGCGGAATCATATAAACGGCGTCTTCGCAAGATCTAGTGAATGCAAACCTGTCAGCTTCACTCTTTGAACGTTCCCTTACTTTAATGCCTTTTAATTTGCTCCGATAGCCTTCTTGCAGTCAGTGACGAGCTAATATTATTTTCAGTCATAATATAAATAACTTGAACTTTATAATATAAATATATAATATAATAAATAAATAATTAACATAATATAAATAAATAATTTGAACTTCCTTAAGAAACCTAATATTTCAGAAAGTATGATAGCAAAACAGCCCTTGATACAGTCCTGATTAAACTCATTTAGCTCATATACTATATGAGTTTAATCAGTATACTATATGAGTATACTGATATACTATATACTCAGTATAATCATATACTATATGAGTTTAATCATATACTCATATACTCACTTTGATGCATCATTAGTGGCAAACGGTGAAATCAAATAAACACCAAGGGAAGCTTTTGGCAGCTTGAAGATATAATCCTGTCTAAACCACAAAGTCCCACTAGGTTCTTCCAAAATCTTCTCAGGATATTTTTCAGCTAAAACAAGTTTCATTATTAATACAATGCCCACAAAAAACGTGAAAGACAATGGCTTACAAGGTGGTGTAATTCAACAAGATTCAATTTTATGCCCAAACAAGACTAAGTCACATCGGCGGATCTATCTTAATGTATTAGCCCTAAAGCAACGTTTGAAAGTTTAAAAAGCTCAACTGTATTAAATTTGTCAGGAGTTAGAGAGAAAAAAGGGTTTTAATAAAATAAATAAAACATATTAACAACAAAACCAAAATTTATAAAACTTGTATGGGTAGACATCACCCTTTACAAAACCCCATATACACAATCACTACGAGCCATCTTTGACCCCCCCCCATCCAAAAAAAACAAAACAATAAATAATAATAAATAAAATAAACAAAACGAATTAATTTTTAATAAATATTCACGACCTGACTAGATAGCGAAGACACAAAATTAAAAATCATTCATCTATTATATCTCTTTGTCGCCCTCCTAGAAAAAAAATCACAACCACTAGAAAGAAAATTCCCTTACCAGGGATTAGAGTTCATATGTAGACAAACAGTGTCCTTTCAGTTTACTGCGAAAGTCATGTAGCTCATCAACTGTCAAAACAGCCTGAGGTAATACTTCCCACATCCGAGGGCTAATACGTCTTATGGAAAAAACGGATCTCTTTGCAATAGCCTGAGGTCACCTAACTTGCGGTGATACTCTAATCGGGTAATTATGAAAATTAACACCATTTGTAAACATTTTCCTAAAATCCTCAGGTAATGACACACTTGCATACTTAAACATAAAACCAGCATTATAAAAACGGAATAGACCAGCAATCGGTAATATATGCCCTTCATCAAATTTATGTCGAATAGACGGATCGCGGTTATTTTCAGTTAAAACATGTAGGACATTATTTTGTAAACTTCTAAGGGGACGAAGGTGAGTTAAAAACATACTTGACCACGCAAGACAACTATTTAGAAGGTACGGGTGAACAAAAGAAAATAAAACAATCTCATAATATCTTCTGGAAAAAAGGGCTTCAGTTTCTTCATCATCCGAACATTTCTTGCAACCTTGCTACTAACACATGCAATGTGCTCTTTGAAGTTAAGGTCAACAATGGTCGACTATCACCCCAGATACTTTTTTGAAGCTTCTCGAGGCAGAATATTTTCACCGAAATATATTTTGTCAATCCAAGGGTAGTAATTGCTACTTCTCCCGTACATTTCAAAATGGCATTTAGTGAGCTTTATTTGAAGTCTGTTAACCCTCAGCCATTTTTCAATGTTTAACATACCAGTCTGAATATTCTGTAAGAGCATTTCCCCGGCTTTTTACAGCAACAGTAAGATGCTTGTCATCAGCAAAATAAGGCAAAATAGATTTTGATGCTCAAGTATCACTACATTTTATATAAAAAGACAGTCCTTTGATAACATTTCACAGGTCATCAATAAAGAGGATGTCATAAAGATAGATTTAAAGGAAAAGAGAACTTCTTAGGAGGGCGTTAAGAGGGAGGCTCTGAATAGATTGGGGTGGAGGAGGAGCGTTTGTAGCTGTGTTGGCCTCAGGCAGCTTGGTACTGCGGTGAGTTGTTAGTAGTAGTAGTAGTATTATTCTCAAGACATTCAACTATCCAACCACTAATCAATTTTTCAATAGCTCTAGATAAAATGGGCAGCAATGAAATAGGCCTATAATCGTTCGGTGAATTTTTTTTCTGCGCCCTTAAAAAGCGGAACGACTCTAGCGATCTTCATAAAATCAGAAAAAACGCCAAATTTTAGGCCCATATTAAATACAATCCAAACCTGGTCACATATTTCCGAGATAAACATACTTAATTACACGTAATGAAAGGAAGTCAGCACCTGAGGCATTATTTCTCATATTCCACAACGTGGTACGCCATTCACTAGCAGTCACTGGTTTCCGATATCCAGATACATCACTTTCCTCGGGTAAAAACTGGCGGTATGTTCCTCCTTAGAAAATGTTGTCGTGGAGTTCGCTACCCATTTACCAACAACAGAAAAATAGTCACACATATTATCTACAACCAAAGCATCAGTACTGACATTTTCGGGTTGAACTGAACTCTAGGAGGGCTCAAAACAGACTGAATTACTCTCCACGTTTGCCTGGGATTACATACACTTTTTTAAAACTCATTTCTATAATAACCAATTCACGCTTTTCGTAATATGTTATTGAGTTCAAAATTATATTTAGATACATTATATAAAATTATTTTTTGATTTAAATTAAATAATTTATATAAAATTATGTGCCTTCGCCTCAGGAGATACTACAGAAAATATACAAAATTGTCTTTGCTTTGAGATTGCCTTCCTCAGTCCTCTAATAACCCAGGGTTTTCTAGGGGTAACATGAAAAGCCGGCTTTGAAATAACTGTACAGCTTTCTTTTAGCAATTTAGTTATTTCTGAATATCACAATGAAAACTTTTCATTAACTTGAAGATCACTAGTTTTTAAAAAATTCCAATTGAGTGTTATTTAATTTTCTTCTGAATATGCTAAGAGCCTCAGCATACATTTTCAATGCGGAAATTTGTGCTGATATATTCATAGTTGTAGGAACACTATACTGTCTAATAACAACAAGAACACCAAAATGATCAGAAACATCATAATAGCATTAACAATATCACTTTACGTTAGAAAAAACATGACCGAGAAGTGATTCCGAGCACAAAGTCACTCGACATTAACTGTCGGTCTTGAAACGAAAGTAAAACAGTTCAAAATAGGGATGAAACCTTTTAATTGACAGTGAACAGATAGAAAATTATTTAAGTGGATATTTCAAACAATAAACCGTAACCCAACATAACATTTTAAAAACCTCGAACTCGCGGGTTTGCAGACAATTATGGTGAAGAGTTTATTTTAAATTAGTGATTCCAAAAGAATCCCTGAGGTCATGGATGCAGGTGCGAAGAAGATGTCACTCAGAAATGCGAATTTTCTCGATTTGCGGTGATCTTGATGGGCTGGACCATCTTCTTTTCAGGTGTCAGGGGCTAAAAGAGCTGAGATACAAACCCTGGAATTCCTCCGCGGAGAGATAGAGTTAATCTTCCGAAGAGCGTTGCACTTGAGCGACGACCGTGCATTCTTGCCGGTGCTTGAAAACCATGGTGAGGGCCACGTCTACTCCTCCCACCAGACCGTACCGATAACCGCATCAGGTCCCCAAGGTGAACAGCCTCTAGGCAGGGTTACCGCTATAGCAGCGGTAAAGAGGGAGCTTTCTTGGGGTTGGTGGTCGTGACCCCCTTCTTGGAACTTTGAAGTCGACGTCAAAAGTAAATATAGTAGCAGTGGGAAATTTTGTCCGGAAGGATCTTATTATTTGAAAGTCGAGTGTTACATGATTTAGTTTTGTTGTTGTTGTATATGTATGTATACAACCTGAAAAATGGCTTTAAATACAGTCATTCATTCATTCATTTACTAAAAATAGATCAAGATTAAAGTCTCCATAAAACAAAGCACGAGTAATTTGAACCTGACAACTTATCCATTTCTATTTCTAGTGAATCTATGTGTATTCCAACATGTTACTTTAGCCTGGTTGGGCATTACTTGAACCTTGACTAAGAGAATTTAATTTAAATTCATAAAACAAATCAAAACCTCCTTAATTTGGACCAGACTAAAAAAAAAGCATTGGTCACCGTTAGGAGTCTACCCCACATTTGTCACAAATTTGTATGTTGTAACATGTCTTTATCTACGGCTAGCGAATAAAAATTCAACTAATGTCAGAACCCTGCTTTGGGATTAGGCCCAAAAAAGCGGGCAGAGCAAAACACAGCTGGCAAGACCCCTGCCAGAACCTTACTTTAATATTAGGCCCACAGACAGGGGGTACTGCAAGATACAATTACCGAGACGAGATTTGACTCCACTAAGAACCCTGCTTTAGGATAAAACCAAAAACAAATGGGATTGCAAAGTACAATCACCAAATGAAAATTTGACCCCAGTTAGAACGGTGCTTCAAGATTATGCCCGAAACTCTAGGTAACATATAATACAGTTGTCAAATCAAAACTTTCTTCTGTTGTAACCCTACTTTAGAATTAGACTCAAAGCAGCGGGCGACATAAAAAATAGTTGCCGAATCGAAAATCAACAACAGTTAGATATCAAACAGTTCGTGGTAACGAACTGTAGTAAGGAGCAACCCGGCTCAATAGTAAACGAAACTCTAAAAAATGGAGCTTTGATGCTAAAAGATATATCAAAAGAATCAAATTTTCATGCTGATTTTAAATATATAAGTTTCATCAAATTTAGTCTTTGTCATCAAAAGTTATGAGCCTGAGAAAATTTGCCTTATTTTGGAAAACAGGGGGAAACACCCCCTAAAAGTCATAGGATCTTAACGAAAATCACACCATCGCATTCAGCGTATCAGAGAACCCCGTAGAAAAAATTTCAAGGTCCAATCTACAAAAATCTGGGATTTCGTATTTTTTGCCAGAAGACAAATCACGGGTGCGTGTTTATTTGTTTGTTTTTTTTTTTTTCCAGGGGTCATCGTATCGACCAAGTGGTCATAGAATGTCGCAAGAGGGCTCATTCTAACGGAAATGAAAAGTTCTAGTATCCTTTTTAAGTGACCAAAAAAATTAGAGGGCACCTAGGCCCCCTCCCACACTCATTTTTTCTCCAAAATCAACAGATCAAAATTTTGAGATAGCCATTTTGTTCTGCATATTCAAAAACCATAATAACTATGTCTTTGGGAATGACTTACTCCCCCACAGTCCCCGGGGGAGGGCTGTAAATTACAAACTTCGACCAGTGTTTACATATATTAATGGTTATTGGGAAGTGTACAGTCGTTTTCAGGGGCTTTTTTTTTGGTTTTGGGGGTGAGGTTGAGGGGAGGGGAATATGTGGGAGGATCTTTCCTTGGAGAAATACATCATGGGGGAACAGAAATTCAATGAAAAGGGCGCAGGATTTTCTAAAATTACTATAAAAAAAAAACAATGAAAAAATAAACATGGAAAAGTTTTTTCAATTGAAAGTAAAGAGTAGCATTGAAACTTAAAACAAAACAGAGATTATTACGCATTACGCATATGAGGGGTTCTAAAATTACTTTAGCATAAAGAGTGAGGTATTTAGAAGGAGATAAATACCTCGCTCTTTATGCTATAGTATTTTTAGTAATTTCAACTATTTATTCTACGGCCTTTCTGATTCAGAGGTCATTCTTAAAGAAATGGGACAAAACTTACGATTTAGTGTAAAGAACGAGGTATTAACGGGGGTACAAACTCCCTCATATACATAATAAAAATTAAATAATATAAAAGTTTGTTACGTAAGTTAGTTCTTAAGTTACGTATATTTTTTACTAATAAAAAAAATTCGTGAAAAATTAAAATTTATAGTTGCCTTTTTATGTAACCGAAAAATTGCATGGCAACTAGGCCTCCTTCCCCATCCCGTATTTCTCAAAATCGTCTGATCAAAACTAAGAGAAAGCTATTTAGCCAAAAAAGGAATTAATATGCCAATTTCATTTTAATAATTTATGTGTTGAGAGCCAAAATCAAACATGCATTAATTCAAAAACGTTCAGAAATTACATAAAAAACTAGTTTTTTTAACTGAAAGTAAGGAGCGACATTAAAACTTAAAACGAACAGAAATTACTCCGCATATGAAATGGGTTGTCCCCTCCGCAATCCCTCGCTCTTTTCGCTAAGGTTTGACTCTTTGCCACAATTCTGCTTTTTAAAACAATTAAAAGCATTAGCGTAAAGAGCGAGGGATCGCGGAGGGGACAACCCATTTCATATACGGAGTAATTTCTGTTCGTTTTAAGTTTTAATGTCGCTCCTTACTTTCAGTTAAAAAAACTAGTTTTTTTTTATGTAATCAAACAGTTCGTGGTAACGAACTGTAGTAAGGAGCGACCCGGCTCAATAGTAACCAAAACTCTAAAAAATGGATATAATGCTGGTTTTAAATATATAAGTTTCATCAAGTTTAGTCTTACCCATCAAAAGTTACCCATCCTGAGAAAATTTGCGTTATTTTAGAAAATAGGGGGAAACGCCCCTCAAAAGTCATAGAATCTTAACGAAAATCACACCATCAGATTCAGCGTATCAGAGAACCCTACTGTAGAAGTTTCGAGCTCCTATCTACAAAAATGTGGAATTTTGCATTTTTTGCCAGAAGGCAGATCACGGATGCGTGTTTATTTGTTTTTTTGTTTTTTTTTTTTCCAGGGGTGATCGTATCGACCCAGTTGTCCTAGAATGTTGCAAGAGGGCTCATTCTAACGGAAATGAAAAGTTCTAGTGCCCTTTTTAAGTGACCAAAAGAATTGGAGGGCACCTAGGCCCCCTCCCACGCTAATTATTTTCCCAAAGTCAACGGATCAAAATTCTGAGATAGCCATTTTATTCAGCGTAGTCGAAAAACCTTATAACTATGTCTTTGGGGACGACTTACTCCCCCACAGTCCCCGTGGGAGGGGCAACAAGTTACAAACTTTGACCTGTGCTTACATATAGTAATGGTTATTGGGAAGTATACAGGCGTTTTCAGGAGGATTTTTTTGGTTTGGGGGAGGGGTTGAGAAGAGGGGGATATGCTGGGGGAACTTTCCATCGAGGAATTTGTCATGGGGGAAGAAAATTTCCATGAAGGGAGCGCAGGATTCACAAGCATTACTTAAAAAAAACAATTAAAAAATAAAAGTGAAAAAGCTTTTTCAGCTGGAAGTAAGGAACAGCAATAAAACTTAAAACAAACAGAAATTATTACCCATATGAGGAGCTCACCTCCTTCTAATACCTCGCTCTTTACGCTAAAGTATTTTCGGTAATTTCAACTACTTATTCTACGGCTTTTGTGATTCAGGGGTTCATTCTTAATGAATTGGGATAAAATTTAAGCTTTAGTGTAAAGAGCGAGGTACTGACGATGGGGCGAATTCCCTCATATATGTAATAAAAACATGAGAATACAAAAGTTCTTTACGTAAGCTAATTTATAAGTTACGTAAATCTTTTACCAATAAAAAGATTCGTAAAAAATTAAAAGTTCTAGTTGCCTTTTTAATTAACCAAAAAATCGGGGGGCAACTAGGCTTCGTCCCCCGCTCTTTTTTTCTCAAAATCATTCGATCAAAATTATGAGAAAGCCATTGAGCCAAAAAAAAAAAAAATGCAAATTTCGTTTTGATTATTCCTCTGCGGAGAGCCAAAATCAAAACATGCATTGATTCAAAAACGTTCAGAAATTAAATAAAAAAAACAAGTTTTTTCAACTGAAAGTAAGGAGTGACATCAAAACTTAAAACGCACAGAAATTACTTCGTATATGAAAGAGGCTGCTTCCTCATCAACGCCCCGCTCTTTACGCTAAAGTTTTTTACTGTTTTAGAAAGAAGAATTGAGAGAAAGAGTCAAACTTTAGCGTAAAGAGCGGGGCGTTGATGAGGAAGCAGCCTCTTTCATATACGGAGTAATTTCTGTTCGTTTTAAGTTTTAATGTCACTCCTTACTTTCAGTTGAAAAAACTTGTTTTTTTTATTTATCTGCAGTAGGATCCGGCCCAAAATAGCAAGAGAGGCAAAGTACAGTTGCCAAATAGAAATTCAACAACTATGAGGTGTTTGATTTGGGATTATGCTCAAAACTTTGTGTGACGCAAAATACAGTTTCAAATCAAAATTGAACTCTTGTCAGAACACAGTTTTCACTCTAGACAAAACTTCAAAACCCTGTTGGATTGTTCCAAATGGAATTCATTTTTTTGCAGATATTTGAGTGAAGACCTTTGCTAAGCCGCGGTAAGTAATAAAACCAACTGAAACAAGGAATCAAAACAACGATAAAAAATAAATAAAAAACTAAAATAAGCCTCTGACAAAAAAAAGGTAAAGGATCTCTACTACAATAATATAACAGTTGCAGCCAAAAAATTAGACACATTTTTTCTTACCACTTATCGGTATAAATATCTCAAAATTCTTTGCCAAAAAAGGATTCGGCTCAGGCACGCGGAATTCAGGTCTGGGTGATAGTGAATTTAAATGGTCTAGCCATGACTTCGGAATATCTTCAATACGGTAATTTACACCCACCCACTTTTCTTTTTTATCTGTGAATCCCGGCTCAGCAAAGTCCTTATGCAGGATGGCAATGTTCATCTTTTCAGGTTTCAAGTAATCCAAACATTCGCATATTAGCTAGAAAAAAAAGCTAAGAATTAGCAAAAATTTCTTATGCAGGATTGCAACGTTCATCGTTTCAGATTTCAAGTAATGCAAACATTCGCATATTAGCTAGAAAAAAAGCTAAAAATTAGCAAAAATTTCTTATGCAGGATTGCAACGTTCATCGTTTCAGATTTCAATTAAAGCAAACATTCGCATATTAGTCAAAAGAAAAACAGTTGAAAACTAGCTAAAAAATTTTGCGTTATATTGTGAAGTTATTTTTTCAGGTTACAAGATATAAAAAAATTGGCATTTTAGGAAACAAAAGAGTATAATTAGCTAAAATACCTTATGCAGAATTGTACAGTTCATTTATTCAGGTTTCAAATAATTCCAAACATTAGCTAATTAGCTAGAAAAATAGCTAAAAATTAGCTAAAGTCTTTATGCAGGATGGCAAATTTCGTCTTTCGAGGTTTCAAATAATCCAAAGATTCAAAAATAGGTAAAAAAAAAAATAGCTAAGAATTCTAGCGCTCGATTATGATGTTCATATTTCCAAGCTATCAGATATCCAAAGATTGGGGTTTTAGGGAAAAAAAAAGACAATAATTTGCAAAAAGTTCGTATGGACTTTCATCTTTTCAGGTTTCAAGTATTAGCGTATTAACTAAAAAAAAAACTTGAAATTAGCTAAAATTCCTTATATAAGATTGCAATGTTCATCTTTTCAGGTAATCCAAAAGTTAACATAACTAAAAGAAAAACAGGTAAAAGCTGGTTAAAAATTCTAGCTCAAAATTGTGATGTTCACGTTTTTAGGTTCCAAGATATCCAGCCATTCGCATATTAATAATTCGCAAAAATTCATGTGCAGGATTTTGTTGTTCATCTTTTCAAGGTCGTTGAAACACTCGCATATCGCATAAAAAGAATAATCATTTATAAATATAAAAATAAACAATTCATGAATCAAATAAAGTGATGTGCTTTACAAATACGAGCAAGTTGTGATAAGCTAGAGTCTATTATACGGGTACTTCACTATAAAGTATACTATGCTTATGGTATCTTTCCTGAATTTTAGTTGACTATAATCCAAGCTGTTTATATTTGAAGTCAAAATCATATATTGAAAAAACTTGTGTTAAACCATAAATTGTTTTAAAACATAAAATTTTAAACCATATTTTTGAAAATATTTCAAAAAATTATTTTTAGATCTAATCTTAAAAAAACATTTTCTTCAAGGTTGGTGTGGAAGTGCTTTTCTTAGACTATGCACTTCTTGAATTAATTCTCTGCTCAATACTGTTGCTAAATCTAATATTTGCTCCCATAACACTTGCGTACCTACTGAACACAAGCACATTGTTAAAGTGACGTAGCTAAAAACAAAGAAAAAACGAGTACTGGTAACATGACCTCTTGTGTCCGCAGAAATGCCACTTGAATTATACTAAGTTGCACTTATTCCATCAGTAAATAAACGAATTTATTCTGGAGGAGGGTAAAAATTATAAAAAGCTAAAATATACAGACCATATAGGAGACAATGGGAAAAAATATTGAGATTTAGGGGGTGGTGGTTACAAGCCAGAGAGTAACACTTACGTACCTCTATGATTTCAGTTTAATGTAAAAGTTATTCCATTATGCCTATTCTATCACTGAGACTATAAATTAAGATTACAATCCGTCATACGTCACTGAGACTACAATCTTTAATTTTTACAAATTTGACCGGCCTAAGAATATTCCTGAGATCTAAATAAAAGAAATGTTATACAAATGCAGTCAAATATTAATAACTAGAAAACATAACAGCTAGAATATCTAGACGTTCTAATAAATAGCGTTTTGCAACAGAAGCTATTTATTCTCGGGTATTGCCAAGATGTTAACGTTCGGAGACTTTATCTCATAATTAGGACTGAAATGAGCGTAATTAGAACATTCTTTCAAAATTTGTCGATGTCAGTGTTCCTATTTAGGATCACCCAGTTGTCAGTTATCCAAAAAACAAAATCCTAATTTTTCGACACAATTACTTTTATTTGGCGACATTCATCAATTAAAGCCCGAACACGGCAACATAAGTCAACTTCTTCTTCTTGTTAAAAACATTTACATCTGGAAAAAAATATACACGGGAAAAAATTATTTGCAAGTTTTCAATAAAAAAAAGCAAATACTTGCTATATTTATTTACATTTTAAGCTATGTTTGAAAATTTTACAGGTAAAAATGAAGTTTACATTTTTTTTTTCAAAAGGGACGAAAGAAACCTCAGGGGATCAACTGAATAAAAGTTTAGTACTGAATTTAACTTGTCCAAACATTTTTTCGAGCCCGGGTTTCAACGTCCCGAAGTAAGAATTGTCAGAAACTATACTAGCCAAGAGAAGGCCCTGAACGTTTTCATCGTCATTGGTCCGAAAATGGCGTTAAAAAAGATCTGCGTTTAGAAGACGTGTCACTACGAGCATGATCAATTGAATAGGAAGCAGACGCAGGCGGAATAATACAAGGTGACGAATGACTTCAGAATTACATAGGGGTGGTCCACGACGGGACGCTCATGTCCGGGACATCGTAGAAACTTGTATGAGGGCTCACTTAAACGCCAATTTGGAGTTAAAAAACTATTGTTGGGTAAATTATTATTATGGTAAACTATGTCATCCCCCCTGACACACGTTTATTAAAGAATAAATGGAAAGAGAAGAAAAAACGAAATTCAAGTAGGTGTACAGCAATTATGTCGTCTTGAACCAGTGACTGCTTTCGACTCCTTTGGATTACAGAATTACCACATTCCTTGTCCATCAAGTTACGAATATGTGCATGAAGAAAATGAAGAAAAAACCCACCAATTTAACTTTCACAAAGAATAATGTTTTTGTTTTGTTTTTTTATGAGAGGCTATATCCAGCTATCATAAGTTAAACTGTTAATAAAAATCGCTAGGTTTCTTTTTCACCATACGGTAAACAAACCCATTAACGCGCAAATTTTACTTGTGGCTATTTGCGGATTTTAGAAGACATGTCACAACGAGCATGATCAAGTATCTTGGTGAACTTAAAAACATTATGCAGCACTCTTAGCCGCCGTTTATGGAAGGTGTAAGTGCAGGTTTAGTCCAGTACATAAGGAAACATATTGAGAAAATAAATCTCACTTCATAGTGTGCAGAGTAATCCTAATTATATATTTGCAGAGGGAGAAACTTTATCTTCACTTCTTTCCTTCTTTTTCTAGTTTTTCTAAGATATTCAGCATTGGTCACAATAAAATTTTGTTCAGTTTTGAAAATTCTGGCTAAATGCGCTGAATGCCGCGCCA
The DNA here is from genome assembly GCF_032884065.1 of Artemia franciscana. Taxonomy (NCBI): domain Eukaryota; kingdom Metazoa; phylum Arthropoda; class Branchiopoda; order Anostraca; family Artemiidae; genus Artemia; species Artemia franciscana. The sequence goes on along the minus strand of NW_027062736.1, from coordinate 5,439 downwards.
TCTTCAAAATTAATTTATATGTATCGCTATTGTACTTCTAGAAGCTTTGCATTTAATACAAACGACAAGAATCCTGCCGTTTAATTTGTGGACATTGTCGGTGGATGCTCCGACAACAGTCAGCCATCATGTGTACACCTCCTATATTTCGATATTGTCTCTGCTATCCTTATACCGTGTATCTACGATCTTCAAGTCTTCGTGATATCACTCATTTTGTTCATCAGTGACTTTACTAGGAAAGTTATTGACAAAAAGAAGCATTTCCATACCCATGTTGCAACCAAGCTTTTGTGACTGTCCAAGAATAGCTGAATTATTTTTTGTGTAATTCTATGCTCGAACATTTACAAGAAAATAGCTGACAATTTTTGAACGCTAGCCTAGCATTCTTTTGAAGATCTGAAATTGTTCCGCTGAAAAGGCTATGTACAAAAGAGTAGCGATTCTCTGCTCGTTTTCAAGCCAAGCCTGTTTTGGCTCAACAAGAGTCACAGAAAAACTTGTGTGTAGTTTTGTGCTCGTGCATTTGCACGAAAATATTTGGGAATATTAATATGTTATTTTGAATACGAGCCAGGTATTCTTAGAAAGATCTATCATTGTTTAGATGAAAAGGTCATACTCAAATAAGAGCTCTTGTTGCAACCAATCGTTTTATGGTTCATCAACAGCTGCTGAAAATTTTTTGAGTAATTCAGAGCTCATGAATTTTCAAAAATTATTTGGCAAAATTATTCTGTGCTCGTGCACTCACAAGAAATCCTCTGGCAATATCTTTTAATGACAGACGAGAATTCTTTTGAAGATCCGTCATTGTTCCGATGAAAAAGAATACACTTGACTTATGTATGCTAGTCTTATGTATGTTTGACTTATTATGTTGGTCAATAACATATGTATTTTGCTTGCTTTTAGTTTCGCACAGAGGACTTTACAGCACAAATAAACTCTGCGGCAATTAATGATCTATGACAAAGACCATTAAACGTAGACCATAAGAGCACATAAAAGAGAAAAACCAAAAAAGACAAAAACCAGAAAGTAACCTAAGTCATGAAGAAACCATATTAAACATAAACCATAAAGCATACAAAAGAGAAGAGGTAGTTAAAACTACCTCCTTTTTTCTAATTTTTCCGATTTAACCGTCCCTCCACCCCCAACCCTCCAGATGGTCGAATCGGGGAAACGACAATTTCTAATTTAATCTGGTCTAGTTCCTGATACGCCTGCAAATTTCATCGTCCTAGCTTACCTGGAAGTGCCTAAAGTAGCAAAACCGGGACAAACAGACCGAGAGACCAACAGAAATTGCGATCGCTATACGTCACTTAGTTAATACCAAGTGCCATAAAAATCAAAAGAGAGAAAAACCAGAAAGCAACCTAAGTCATGAATAAACTATATTAAACATAAACCATAAAAGCACATAAAAGAGAACAAGAGCTAAGAGCTCATAAGGCACTTGTGACGAGGTCGGAAGAGCCCAGAGCCAAGAGCTCATATGGCATGAGCTCTAGCAAAATTCTAAGAATCAATAGGTTGACTTAAAAGGAAAATCAGAGGCTTAATGCAGGTCGGGATTTAAAATAAGAGCTCTGAGACACGAGGTCCTTCTAATATCAAATTTCATTAAGATCCGATCACCCATTCGTAAGTTAAGAACAACTATTTTTTTTTTTTTTAGTCTCCCTCAAGCCCTCCCCAGATGGCCGAATCGGAAAACGGCTGTTATCATGTCAATTTGTGCTGGTCCTTGACATGCCTACCAATTTTCATCGTCTTAGCAAGTACAGAAGTACCGAACTCACCAAAGAACTGGAAATCCCCCCAACTCCCCCAAAGTGAGCGGATCGTTGCAATTATGTCAATCACGTATCTAGAACTTGTGCTTATTCTTCCCATCAAGTTTCACCCCAATCTCTCCACTTTAAGCGTTTTCCAAGATTTCTGTTTCCAACCTCCAGCCCCCTATGTCCATGGATCCGATTCGAATTGGAAATGGAGCATTTGAGACATAAGACCTTTCTATAAATCAAGTTTCATTAAGATCCGACCACCAATTCATAAGATACCTCAATTTTCAAGTTTTCCAAGATTTTCAGTTTCCCCATCCACCTCCCCCCAATGTCACCGGATCTGGTCGGGATTTAAAATAAGAGCTCGAAACACAAGATCTTTCTAAGTATCAAATTTCATTAAGATCTGATCGTTCGTAAGTTACAAATACCTCATTTTTTGTAATTTTTCCGAATTACCTCCCCTCCCCTCCGAAAAAAAATCCCCCAAAGAGAGTAAATCCGTTCTGGTTATGTCAGTCACGTATCTTAGACTTGTGCTTATTCTTCCCACCAAGTTTCATCCTGATCTCTCCGCTCTAAGCGTTTTCCAAGATTTCTGGTTCCCCCCATCTCCCCCCAATGACACTGGATCCGGTCAAAATTTCAAATGAGAGATCTAAGTTACGAAGACCTTCTAAACGTGAGACTTCATCAAGATCCGATCACTCCTTCGTAAGCTAAAAATACCTCATTTTTTTGTTTTCCGAATTAACCCCCGCCCACCTCCCGGAAAGAGAGCGGATCCGTTCCGGTTATTTAAATCACGTATCTAGGACTTGTGATTATTTTTCCCACCAATTTTCATCCCGATCCCTCACTCTAAGCGTTTTCCAAAATTTTAAGTTTCCCCCTCCAGCTCCACTCGATGTCACCGGATCCGGTCAGGGTTGAAACTAAGAACTCTGAGACACTATATTTCTCTAAATATCAAATTTCATTAAGATCCAATCACCAGTCCGTAAGTTAAAAATACCTCATTTTTCTAACTTTTCCGAATTAACCGTCCCCCACTCCCTTCCCCCCAGATAGTCGAATTGGGGAAAACGACTATTTTAGTTTAATCTGGTCTGGTCCCTGATACGCCTGCCAAATTTCATCGTCCTTGCTTATCTGAAAGAGCCTAAGCTAGCAAAACCGGGACAGACAGACAGAGAGAATTTGCAATCGTTATATGTCACTTGGTAAATACCAAGTGACATAAAAAAAAAGGGAGAAAAACCAGAAAGTAACCTAAGTCATGAACAAACCATATTAAATGTTTTACATTAAATTTTGATAAAAAGGCACTTGAATCTTTTAGATTATGTATTTAAGCAGTAAAATATTGCTTTTTGAAAAATAGAAAGATAGGTAGCTCCCGAACAAGCAACATTACATTTTATATTAATTTTCAAAAAAGTAAACTTTAATCATTGAGAATATGAATTTAATGAGTACAAATTTGCTCCATAAAAGCAAAAAAAACTTACCTCAGGGTTATACTCTCTAATTAGATGCAGTCCAGTCAAGTAGTCTGAGGGTGGATAGTAATGCATGTAGCTGACTATACTCTCCACATTTTCATATGGAGGAATCTCCTCCATGAATCGAAAATTTATTTCATCAATTAGTTTAAGCTCGTTGAAAACCCACTCCCGAGGGCCCGTCTGCTTGACAAGAGATATGAATGAAATCGCAGCTTCTATTACCTATAAATGTTAAATAGTATTGACTTGAAGAAACCACACTGGAGCAGTTTACACAAAAATTTATAATTCTTACGAATGCAATTGTCATACGCACCAAAAAAAAAAAAAAAAAAAAAAAAAAAAAAAAAAAAAAAAAAAAAAATGAAAGAAATCATAATTTCTATGACGATCACTGGAATAGTCCTTACAAAATAATTTTTGTGATGTCATACATACATCACATGTGCCAAACATCATAAAAAGGTCATACACACCAAACATAAAAGAAATCGACGACAAAAAATAATTGCATCAGAAGTCATTTTAGAGAAGCATACGTTCTGAATAAAATGCAAAAAGCTAAAAAAAAAAAAAAAATTCGAAATATATATTAAATATATTTTCGAAAATAATATGAAAGAACAGCTTCTCTGTAATTTCCCAATAATATTAATATGATGAAACTTTACTGGACTGTTTTTTTTTGGAGAATCAAAATTTGTTTGAAAACATCCATACCAAATAAAAAATAAAGAAGTCTGCAATAAAACACATTTAGAGAAAAAAAACAATCTTGAATAGCATTTTAAAAGCTTAAAAAATCATTCGTATAAACAAACTAGATCTGACGATTTTTAATTATTTTATAATAATTATAATTCAACGATTATTTTATAACTTTTTATAAAACATTGTTCTTGTAATGAAATTTTACAATTTTTTAGATTTAATAATGTTTATGAGATCGAATGGTTTCCAAGAGAAAAATTATTCCTGAAGAAAAATACAAACAATTATGAAACATTTATTTAAACTAAAATTCAACCTAAAGTAACTAGAGTAATCAGAGAAAAAAAAATTGTGTTGTGGTCTAGAGCCAAGCCTATACTGTGGTCTAGAGCTACGGTCTGTGGTTGTAATAAGTAAATTTAACTAATCATAAAATGTTGTTCTTGTAATGAAATTTCATAATTTTTCAGTTGTGACAAGGTTTCGCAAATTTATATAGTTTCCTGGAAAAAAAAAATAATACTGAATAAAATAGTAAAAGTTGTAAAACGTTTTAAAACATAGAAATTCCGAACGAAATAAGTAGGGCAATTCGACAATGTGAAAAATCGAAAATGAGCTTCAAGCTAAGGCCAAGAGTATAATGTAATTTTTTAGATGTAATAATACGAAATTGATTGGTTTCCAAGTGAAAAATTATTCCTGAAAAAATACTAATAATTATGAAACATTTATTTAAACTAAAATTCGACCTAAAATAACTAGAGTAATGAGAGAAAAAAAATTTGTGTTGTGGTCTAGAGCCAAGCCTAAGGCCTGTGGTTGTAATAAGTATTTTATAACTAATTATAAAATGTTGTTCTTGTAATGAAATTTCATAATTTTTCAGTTGTGACAAGGTTTCGCCAATTTACATAGTTTCCTGGAAAAAAAAAATACTGAATAAAATAGTAAAAGTTGTAAAACGTTTTTAAACATAGAAATTCCAAACGAAATAAGTGAGACAATTCGACAATATGAAAAATCAAAACTGAGTTTTAAGCTAAGGCTGAAGGCTAAGTCTCGCCAAATTTTGTAACAAGTGCTTCATAGCTCTTTAGAAAATTTTGCTTTTGTAACCAGATTTATATTTTATAGCTTTAATAAGGTAAACCAAGATTGCAAAGTTTCCTGAAAATCTAGAGCATTACTTTTCGGACTCAAGATCTTGAGGGCAGAGCTGCCGACACAGCAAGTAAGCGGGGGACAAAAAGCCGGCAGACTTGTTTCACCTACAGCCAGCAACTCAGGCTTTTGGCCCACGAGCCAAAAAAGCAATATGTTACCCTCTTGATTTTTATGAATTCTGAAGCAACTAAACAAACATTATCAGAAATTCAAAAACAAAATTCTCAAAATTCATATTTAAGCATCTAAAA